>NC_053500.1:98254449-98518294 GCF_905171775.1 Rana temporaria
GAGTTCCCCTTTGTTAAAGGGGGCTTCCAGATTCTGATAAGCCCCCGCCCCCCAGACCCCCACAACCACCGGGCAAGGGTTGTGGGGATGAGGCCCTTGTCCCCATCAACATGGGAACATCCTCCCCATGTTAAGGGCATGTGGCCTGGTAAGGTTCAGGAGGGGGGCGCTCTCTTGTCCCCCCTCTTTCCCTGCGGCCTGCCAGGTTGCGTGCTCGAATAAGGGTCTGGTATGGATTTTTGGGGGGAACCCCACGCCATTTTTTTTATTTGGAGTAGCCTAGTAATGGAATTTAGGGGGACCCCCACCCTTTTTTCTTTTTTAATGGATTTCAATGACTTTGATCTGTATTGCCAGGGCTCGACAATTCATTATAGCTGCGAGTAGTTTTAAATGACTTATTTTCCTTTTAGAAATGTCATTTTGTGCAGAGACTGTTATAAACACGGGAAACATGCGCTACTTTACAGGCATACTATAGACACACCCCAGGTACGAAATTTAAAAGAATATTTCACTTAATTGTTTGAATTTAAGCATTATTAAAATCACTGCTTCCAAAAAATTTAAGTTTTTAAAAAAATTTTGCATTGATACATGCCCCCTGGGGAAGGACCCAGGTTCCCAAACACGTTTTCTGACAATAACTTGCATATTAACCTTTAAAATAAGCACTTTTGATTTTTCATGTTCGTGTCCCGTAGACTTTAATGGCGTTCGCACAAATTATTTGCCTGTTCGCATGTTCTGCTGCGAACCGAACCGGGGGGTGTTCGACTCATCCCTAGTGACAGCTATGTCATAAGGAAGCAGAGCTCCTCACCCATATACAAAGATACAACAGGTTACCTTGTCCTTTACACCTTGGTTGACCATACCAGAGTTCAGGTCCTCATTCGGTAGAAAACTGAGACTGGTAAACTGTCATTATTGATGCACATACTGTATGCTTGCTACCTGTCATAAATTCATCTTTTCAGAATCTGTTTTTTGGAACCTGCAACTTATTGTGCCTCCAAGCCCATCTGCTCATTTTTCTTCATTGTCACATAATTGTCACATCATGCTATTTACTACCCTATTTGCTCCAACAATATCCCTATTAACTATCCTTACTGTATGAGGTTTTCCCATCTACCCGACCTGCCACTTTGTCTTTTTGGGTCCCTATTACAGCTTTCACACCTGTATAACTTCTAAGGACTACAGCAATTTTTTTCATTTCCGCTGTTTATTTGGTGGATACTCTGTCATTTCTATAAGGCCCCTTTCAGACGGACGGATAGAATGGTGCTTTTACCGCAGCTAGAAGCACACAATGCTTTCCTATGACATCATTCACACACTACGGTTACCTGCTTTTTTTTTCCTGCGGTTTTGTGCGGATAGAAAAAATAGAACTGGATGCGTCCAGCTGCGAAATCCCGCAGCTATCGGCACATAAGCGCAGGTAACCGCAGTGCACTGTGTGGTATGAATCTTGAGGGGGAACTCCACGCCAAATTTCAACTAAAAAAACAGCATGGGTTCCCCCTACAGGAGCATACCAGGCCCTTGGGTCTGCTATGGATTTTAAGGAGATACGGCGCCCACGCCGAAAAAATGGCGTGGGGGGCCCCCCAAAAACCCATACCAGACCTGTATCCGAGCAGCAGCCCGGCCGGTCAGGAAAGGGGTGGGGACGAGCGAGCGCCCCCCCCCCTCCTTAACCGTGCCAGGCTGCATGCCCTCAACATGGGGTCGGGTAGGTGCTTTGGGGCAGGGGGGCGCCCTGTGGCCCCCCACCCCAAAGCACCCTGTCCCCATGTTGGAGAACAGGGCCTCTCCCCGACAATCCTGGCCGTTGGTTGTCGGGGTCTGCGGTAAGGGAGCTTATCGGAATCTGGGAGCACCCTTTAATAATGCCGGCCCCCCACCCTAGGTGAATGAGTATGGGGTATCTGTTCCGCCGGGGGGGTCGCTTTCTTCTTTAGCTCTTTTACAGCGACCCCCCTTCCGGGCTTCCTCCGACGTGTTCGGTGGGGGGGGGATGTGCAGGTCTTTGCCGCCGTCTGGTTCTGTTCCGCCGGGGGGGGTGCTTTCTTCTTTAGCTCTTCTACAGCGGCCCCCCTTCCGGGCTTCCTCCGACGTGTTCGGCGGGGGGGGGGGGGGTTGTGCAGGTCTACGCCGCCGTCTGGTTCTGTTCCGCCAAGGGGGGGGGTTTCTTCTTTAGCTCTTTTACAGCGGCCCCCCTTCCGGGCTTCCTCCGACGTGTTCGGCGGAGGTGACCGGGCTTCTGTCGCCGTCTGCTGCTGCTTCTGCTTCTGTTTCTTCTTCGATGTTGACACATCGCTTCCTGCCGCTGGAATGGCGTGTGCGCGGCTTGCACCGATTTATATAGGCCTCCAGTACCACCCGGAGCATGCTGGGACTGTGACGTCATAAGAGGCCTATATAAATCGGTGCGAGCCGCGCACACGCCATTCCAGCGGGAGGAAGCGACGTGTCAACATCGAAGAAGAAGCAGAAGCAGCAGCAGACGGCGACAGAAGCCCGGTCACCCCCGCCGAACACGTCGGAGGAAGCCTGGAAGGGGGGCCGCTGTAAAAGAGCTAAAGAAGAAAGCGCCCCGCCGGCGGAACAGAACCAGATGGCAGCGAAGACCTGCACATCCCCCCCCCCAGAAGACATCGAAGAAGCAGCCCCCCTCTTAAAAGAGCTAAAGAAGAGAGGGGGGCCCGGAGTTGACTAATGAGTTACTTTACCCTGTGTCGTGTTTTTTTACATTTTTTATTCCGCCAGGTGAATGGCTAGGGGTACGATGTACCCCATACTCATTCACCTAGGCTGGGAGGGTGCCCCCCTGCCCCAAAGCACCTACCCCCCCTTGTTGAGGGCATGCGGCCTGGCACGGTTAAGGAGGGGGGGCGCTCGCTCGTCCCCACCCCTTTCCTGACCGGCCGGGCTGCTGCTCGGATACGGGTCTGGTATGGATTTTGGGGGACCCCCACGCTGTTTTTTTGTCGCAGGGGGTGTCTCCTTAAAATCCATAGCAGACCCCAAGGGCCTGGTATGCTCCTGTAGGGGGAACCCATGCCGGTTTTTTAGTTGAAATTTGACGTGGAGTTCCCCCTCAAGATTCATACTAGACACAGTGCTTGGTATTGGCAGGGATCCAAGTCTGATCCCCGTTCAATATCGTGCCGCGGCTAAACGCAACCGCAGCTAAAAGCACTGTACAAATGCAGCTGATCGCTGTGCCTGGAGTCTTGAATTCCAGCAAGACATAAACATGCTTTTAGCTGCGTTAAAACAGCCGTTCGTCTGAAAGGGGCCTAACAAAATAATACAGATTTGTTTTCTTTTGGTGATACTGTATTGCAAAAAAAAAAAAAATTTATATGCTGTCTATTGACAGAATAATGTAAATAATGCACTTTATTCTACCTAGATCTGTTCCAAAAATGAGTTTTACAGAAGATAGAAAAATATGATTTTTAGTTATAGTTTATCTTATTGTTGAAAGACTATAAGAAAAAATTACGGTGTTGGTGGCGATAAATGTTCCTCCCTTTGGGAACGGACTGTTTTATTATTTGATTAAATAAATATGTATTGATTTTAATGTCTCATTTTTTCTGCTCTGGTTTGGATTTTCTTCCTGCAAAAGATATCTAAAACTTTTTGGAGGTGTTACAACTTCTATTACCTTATATTACCTATCCAGGTACAAAGTATTGTGAAGTTGTTTTTTAATGGAAAAACAAATAATAATCAGTAGAAAAATATCAGCTAAGGGGAGAAGGGTTGGGGGTATTTTATTAGTTCTAATACCCTAATTAGACCTAATTAAATACCCCATCCCCAAAAATGGAACAAAGCATCAAAATGCAAGCATTTATTTTTTTTACTTATATGCAGATCAAAATATGTGACCCCTTTGTATTTTGCTCCTTTTTTATTTGAATGCAAACCAAAGTATTATTATTTTACCTTATATTTTTCAGTTGAGGTTCTGGAGGGTTCATGTTATATATCAGCAGCTACTGCTGCATTACACAAGTTCTTGCTGCCATTTTGACAGCAGAGAACAGGAGCCAAAACCAACAGGGGGAGTAGCAAAAGGGGCAGAGAGACAAGGGGTGCTTTGTATGCCCTGTGTGCTCTGATAAAACGTTTTTAGGCGTCTGTTGCACGCAACCCATTTTACAAAATGTCTAATTTTATCTTTTTCATTTGTCTATTCAGATAGATTTTTTTTCTCTAGAAACCGTACACACAGGGCAGTGGTCCTGTTGTTGCCTACAAGGAGAGCATAGAAAAGAGCCATTTTTATACTACATGAAGGGGTCTAAAGTACTGTATATACTCGAGTATAAGCCAAGTTTTTCAGGACATTTTTTTGTGCTGAAAATGCCCCCCTCGGCTTATACTTGAGTGACATTTTTGCACCTGATGTCCCGGACTTTGGGGACCGGCTAGCCTTAGGTCCACTGGACCCCATGTAGCCCCACTTTTCCTCTACAAGTGTGCAAAGTTTGTTGTCCGTGAGACCTATGGCCGGTGAGCATCGATTTTTCAAATCCGGGCACCCCTTCCATAGACTCCCATGTTAAACGGTAATTTCACACACAAGTGGCCCCATTTTTCCACTACAAGTGCAAAGTTGGTTGTCTGGGGGACCTTCCATAGACTCCCATGTTAAACACAGTGAGGCATGGGCACAGTGAGGCATGCACATGGACACAGTGAGGCATGGGCACAGTGAGGCATGGGCACAGTGAGGCATGCACATGGACACAGTGAGGCATGGGCACATTGAGGCATGCACATGGACACAGTGATGCAAAGTGAGGCACAGTGAAGCATGCAGATGGACACCCTAGGCTTGTACTCGAGTCAATACGTTTTCCCAGTTTTTTTGTGTTAAAATTGGGGGCCTCGGCTTATATTCGGGTCGGCTTATACTCGAGTATATACGGTATTAATTTACCTTTAGTTTAAAGCAAGCCTGCATTTCTTTGAAGGTTATTACATTTTCTAGATAAAAGATGGCTCTGTGGCTTCTTAGAAAATAACACACCAGTGGTGGTTTACTATGGTACACTTTAAAGTGTTAAAACCCTTTTAAAGCTGTCATACAATTAACAGAGGCTGCCATTGTTGAGCTTTTGTTAAATTGCTAGTTGCCTGTCCTTAATGCTAACCCTCCTGCTTCAATATTTCAACTTGTAATCATGAAGTTTTGACTTTTCTTAATATTTCTGTCTCTAAATACGTTAAAGTTCAATAATAGAGCAATACATTAAAGCGGAGCTCCACCCGAATTTAAAGACAATCTTAATAATACTACTGCTACAATACAATGCCCAAACGGATATTTTAGTTTAATAAAAATGTACAGTACCAGATTTATTCGTTCCCTTTCCGGTCTGCAGCCTTCGGGTTTTCCTCAGGTTTTTCTTTATTTCCTGTACCGCGCAGTGTCTTCTGGGAGCTTGTGTCATAGCTCCCTTGTGATCATATTCTGGTCTGTTAGAGGAAATATCGCGCGATTTCGCCTGCCATTGTTATGGCAACACAGACGCTGACGCCGCTGCTCCACGATGCGTGTGCGCGAGATCGAGCGGTGGATGCTGGGACCACAGCATCACCGCAACCAGCAAGTCCCTGCCCGATTGTAATGCCCACAGTAAAAATGGCAACGGAGGAATATAAGTGTTTATTCAACACACAAAGAGAGAGGAGCGGACGTTAGAGAGGAGATAAGTAAGTTGATTTAAGCCCTGCAATTAGCTATGTAACTACAATTAAAAAAAATATATATTTGCATGGGAGATCCGCGTTAAGCAGTTCAGAATAAGATCCAATCAGCTAGTATTTTCAGAAAATGAATTACCGCACTCCAGGCAGTGATTTTTTTATTTTTTTGCATTAAACATGTCATATGTGACATTGGTTTCTGTTTAGGAAAAAAAGAGAGGTGGCCCACAACCTAGAATGCATGATTAAAATTTTACTAAATGATTTACAGGAGTGCAGAGGGCTACTTACCTTGAACAGCTTCTTGTAGTATTTTCAGGAGGCCAGCAATTTAACTAAGACATACTCAATAGTTAAATTGTTAAGGTTAAAATTTTGATCAGAACTCTAATTCAAAAATCAATAAAGTCTCAAATATTTTTAAGTGATCTGATTATATCCTGCATTTTTATGTGATTTATGTTGAAAATCATAGGTTGAAATAATCCTTACCTCCTCGAATATCTGATTGGGTACCATGATGGATCAAATGCAGGCTTTATAAAGAGTTTCACTGATTCTCGTCTCTCAAGAGATCTGATAGCAATATCCATCCACATAAGTATATACTCTTTACAAAGTAGAACCTGAACTCCCCTCCCCCAGGAAATAAGTTACCAGCCCCTTTCTAACCACAATAAGGACCAACATTGTGTTTAGCAGCAGCAGCAGGATCTGTATTCCTTTAACCTGTATTGCAGTGACATTCGGCTGGGTAACCATTCTTCACCTCCCAACTGAAAGGCAGGAGCATACACAGTATACTAGCAGAGGCTACATTCCTATCAGGATTGGTGAGCGGGTGGACGCCCAACCTCTTACTGTCATCCAACTGTTTAGAGACACTGCATGCAGACATATTTATGCCTCAGTCACAGGGAAACATAGAAAAATGATGGCAGAAAAAATAGAGGAGTCCATCAAGTCTTCACATTTTATTGTGTGTTTTTTGTTTTGTATAGATCTGTGTTTGTCCAAAGCATGGTTGCAGCCATGCTGTATGCACTCTATTGTCTATTTGTTTAACTTCACTGGCCTAAAGGGTCCAACACCATCTATGGGCTCCATCATTGCTAGCAGAAGACAACTTCTATCCTCAAACTGGAACTATCTCCTACACAGGATCATCAAAAACAAATGTTTCCAGGCGTATAACACGCATCCTAACTTTAAGAGGGAAGTTTCAGGGAAAAAACATTCCACAGCCCCCTGCGTATAACACGCAGGCACAGTTTACCCTCTATTTTCAGGGTAAAACAGTGAGTGTTATACGCCAATAAATACAGTATATATACTGTATATTTCGGTGCACCAGTGGTCCAGAGTGAGCTGCCAAGCTATTAAGTCTTTCCCTATCAGCCAATGTTGCACTTGAAAGGTTGCTCTTAATTGCACTTAAAGCGGAGTTCCACTCAAAAAGGGAACTTCCACTTATCCATCTCCTTATCGATTGGGCACCTTTCTGGGGGTGGGGTGGATGGGTACCTGTTTTTGACAGGTACTATTCTCCACTTTCGGGAGATGGGGCCGCGGCCCTGTCTCTTAGAAGTTCGTCCCCCCTTCCTTAACCACTTGCTTACTGAGCACATATACCCCCTTCCTGACCAGAGGACTTTTTGCGATTCGGCACTGCGTCGCTTTAACTGACAATTGCGCAGTCGTGCGAAGTGGCTCCCAAACAAAATTTACGTCCTTTTTTTCCCCACAAATAGAGCTTTCTTTTGGTGGTATTTGATCACCTCTGTGTTTTTAATTTTTGGTGCTATAAACAAAAATAGAGCGACAATTTTGAAAAAAAAAAATGTTTTACTTGTTGCTATAATAAATAGCTCAATTTTTTTTTTTTTTCTCAGTCTAGGCCAATACGTATTCTACATATTTTTGGTAGAAAAAAAAATCGCAATAAGCGACTGGTTTGCGCAAAAGATATAGCGCCTACAAAATAGGGGACAGATTTATTATTATTTTTTTTTTTTTTACTAGTAATGGCGGCGATCTGCGTTTGTTTTTGGGACTGCGACATTATGGCGGACACATCGGACACTTTTGACACATTTTTGGCACCATTCACATTTATATTGCGATCAGTGCTATAAATATGCACTAATTACTGTATAAATGTGACTGGCATTGAAAGGGTTAACACTAGGGGGTGAGGGAGGGGTTAAATGTGTACCTTAGTAAGTGTTACTAACTGTGGGGGAAGGGGACTGACTGGGGGAGGTGACCGATCTGTGTCCCTATGTACAAGGGACACAGATCGGTCTCCTCTCTCCCTGACAGGACGTGGATCTGTGTGTTTACACACACAGATCCACGTCCTTGTCTCAGTAACCGCCGATCGCGGGAGCCTGGCGGACATCGCGGTCACTAGGTACGCACATCGGCATCTCAGTGATGCAGCGGGGACGCGCGGTCGCGCCCCCCCCAGTGGCCAGGAGGAGCGGAGGCCGTAAAAACACAGCAAAAGTACACCCGTCTGTTTGTTAGTGGTGTAAGAGCTTTTGCTGTCTTCCTTTGTGCCATATCTGCTCGTCGTAGTGGTAGTAGGAAGAAAAACTTCTCCCCAGAGGAGAGGGCCATTATCATATCGGCCATGGAGAGGTATGATGCTCGCCTCCATGGGGCACAAAGTAAGGACACCAGCAAGGGGAAGAGGGATGAGATCCTGATGCGGATAACTGCCTCTGCCCGTCCCACACCTTCATCCCCTGAGCATCATGCCCCTGACCCCCTGGAAAGCCAAGAGACATTGGTGGAGGGGAGTGATGCCCAGACCTCCAATGAAGAGGTGGTTAAGGAGGATGCGGTCCATATGGGTGAGGAGGTGTCCTTGTATTTGGAGGAATCCTCCCTTTCGGCTGATCCGTTGCGGACGTCAAGCCCCATCTCGTCCAGCCCCTCAGGATCCATCCCCAACACACCCACTTCCTCAAGTGCCTCCCCCTATGCCAGGCCTCAAGCCTCTCCTGCCCCCAGGAAGGCAACCAGGAAGACCAGGGGGGTTCCTGAGTTCCTTCCGGAACATTTAACCAGGGCACAGGACTCTCAGACCCGCCATATGGGTGAGATGGCCTCCACGGGCAACATAAATGACGCCCTTCAAGATCTGTCTGGCAACAGTGCAGCGGTGATCACCTGCCTTGGGGAACTGCAGGCCACAACGGCTACCCTCGTGGCAGAGGTGAGGTCCCTGAGAGAGGCCGTACAGGGCAACACAGCTGCCATTGAGGCGGAGGGGAGGCAGTCGCGGCAGAGACAAATACAATCCTCACCCGCATTGCTGTGGCTTTAGAGGGCAGGCCTCCAGCCTGGGAGAGACCAGGGGATGCTCCTCCACCTGATGTCCCCCCCCACCTGTGCCTTCTACCAGGCAGTTACGGAGCCGTGGCCGTGGCAGCAGGCTTGGCCCACGACAGGGCAACAGATTTTTTGGTTGTGCCTTTTTTTTGCTCTGGTGAAGAGCGTTTTTGTTTATTTTTGCTCAGGTCATTATACGTTTTTTTAATTACTGCACACGGTGAGGCGTGCAGATTATAGTGTGACTGGTGTGTGAATGGGGGGGTGACACTCCTGCCAGCAAAGGGGTGTCACCCTCGGTCGTTGGGGAGAAGTTATCCCCACGACCGTGTGAATGTGGTATGAATTGACAGTGACATAATTGGAGCCTTGGCGGGGCGTTGCTGCTCCCAAGTGGACTTGGGCTAATCCAATGTGATGTGGATGTGGTGTGTGAGCTAGGGACCACAGTGGTGTGCATGCATGCATTCTCCTTGTTCCATGATGAATGTGTGTGTTTAACGTGCAAACATGGAGAGAAATAATGTGTATAATTTCTTGTATTTAAAAAGCTACATGAAAGTGTGCATTTGCAGAAAAAAGGGGTAATGCAGCCCTATAAATCTGGTAATCCAAAAATGAAGAGCAATTTACCAGATATGGAAATCCGCATAAAGAAAAGTATGCATGTGCCAGAGAGGAAACCAATTATCCATCCACAAGGAGTAAAACTACCCAGCTGTTCCTATAATTAAGGAGGAGTGGATTGCTGGGTGGTGGCAGGCAGTAATCACAAAAAAAAATAAACGGTTTGTTTGGTAAGTTGTGCACGAAGGCACAACACCAAAGAAAAACATAGAGCCAAGTGTCAATGAAAAGTAATAATACCTGCATGTGGAAGGTTTCCAATAGTCCAGCAGACGCCATGACAGTCAAAGACATCAGCGTCTGCAATGGGCTTAATAAAGCCCGGTAGTGGCACAGGCGCATGCGTGTGCACATGTGCAGCGTCATGACGCAATTGCGGCAATGACGCACGTAACGGCATCAACGTGATGACGTAATCACGGCAGATGAACGTGAAGCCCGCAGACGGACGCAAATACATCAGTCAGTGCTTTGACTACATATGCAACATTGATGGTTGTCCAGATCCCCCAAAAAAATTAGAAAATAGCAACCAATCAATAAAAGAAGGAAAAAACACTTTGGTAAGTGATATTGCAAGTGCAAATCCAACCTTAAAGATACTTAAGAAAGTATACAGTCCATATTCTGATGACAATGCCATTGATACGGACAAAAAAAAAAACTTTCCCCCCCAAAACAAGGGGGATGGAGAGGGCCTTTCGCACAGGGTATGCCGGACACCGCCCAAAATGGGCGACAGCCGGCATAGAGTGTGCGCTGACACATGGAAGCAGAAACAACTGCATTGACAGGGGGAAAACCAGCACACCTCAGGTGCATAAAAACAACCGTTGGCGTGCATGAGGTACTCCCTACCTGCGTCAGGTGGAGGCTAGCAGATACCCAAGCTGTGAAACACTATACAACAGACGTGTATCCAAATGTGGGCGTACATAGCTGAGCATGGATAGTCAAAAGATCAGAAAGGGGATAGATGTGGAATTGTCTATTCCTCCCATCCCCCGGAGGAGAAACCCTCAAGAAAGGGGCGATAACTGACTATTTCATTGAGACCTGGTTTTGTGGTGGCATCTAGCACGGCTATCCATCTTGTGTCTTTCTGCAACAAAGTTCTATTCCAGTCACCCCCTCTACTGTTGGGGTGTATTCTATCCAAAATAAGAAATTCGATTTTTGGGATTATCCCACTGTGGGCGTCTCGAGTGTGGCGCCCCAGGGGAAGATCCGGATCTGCCTTACGCATACACGTAATGTGTCTGGAAGCATGTTTAAAGAAAGATTGTTTGTTTCGTTTTTCCGATGTAAAATGCCCCACAGTGGCATAAGAGTAAATATACCACTCCAGGTGTTTTGCAGTTCGCAAAGTGGGTAGGTCTGAAAGGTTTACCATCAGGTAATAGAATATTGTCTCCAATATTCATGTATTGACACAAATTGCACCCTCCACATCGGAAAGTGCCCGGTCTCTTGCATGGGTCTGTGCGAAATTTACCTACGTACTCACTCTGAATAAGACTGTCTTTAAGTGATTTGGTTTTACGGTAAGTAATCAAGGGTCTTGGTGGTACGTAGGGGGCTAATGATGGATCAACACTTAACAGGTGCCAATATTTGGAGATAATCCTACCCACATGTTTGCTCTGTCTGTTAAACCTAGTGATGATTCGAAGAGCATTTGAATTTACATCAGTCGGTGATTTATTGAATTGTTGTTTTTTGATCAATAGGTAATTTCTTGGTCTGGCAGTGGCTTTTCTAAAAGCCTTTTTGAGGCAGGTTAGAGAATAGCCTCGTTCAGGGAGCCGGTCCCTAAGCTTGTCAGCTTCCATTTTAAAAGTGTCATCCTTTGTGCAGTTGCGGCGTAGCCGCAAATACTGACCAAAAGGAATGGATCTGATCAGGGATGCAGGGTGTGCACTTTGTGCATGTAAAATAGAGTTACATGCGGTGTCCTTTCTAAACAATGCACCGGACGAGTCTTTCTCAATGGTCACATCCAAAAAATGTATTGAAACATCTCTATGGGTCATAGTGAATGTTAGATTATGTATGTATTGTCATTCAAGGCTGCAAGACATGCTAGTAATGTTTGAGGGGTACCGGTCCAAACCATCAGGATGTCGTCAATGTAGCGACTCCAGTGAATAATATGGTCAGTTAGGGGCAAATGAGCCTCCTCGGACAGAAACCCCTGTTCCCACTCCCCCAGGTACAGGTTTGCGTAGCTTGGGACACATGAGGTCCCCATAGCCACGCCATGTACCTGGAGGAAGTGGGAACCATCAAAAGAAAAGACATTTCGAGTCCGGACATAATCCAAAGCTAAATTAATAAAGTAATCAAAAATCCGATATCTCGATAGGATTGAGAAGGTATGTCTGATCACCCCGATGCCCCTCCGACGGGGAATGGAGCTGTAAAGAGCTTCCACATCTATAGCCACCAGAAGGGCATCGGGGGGGACAGACAAACCGTCCAGTTGTTGGAGAAGGTGTAGTGTATCCTGAACGAAGGAAGGTAAATTGTTAACGTATGGGCGTATTTGTTCATCTGTAAATTTACTAAGGTTTTCTGTGATACTGCCACAGCCTGAAACGATAGGACGTCAGGGAGGTGGTATCTTGTTTTTATGAATCTTAGGAAGACTGTAAAACGTAGGAATTCTGGGATGTGTAGTCCTTACGAAGTTCCAAGTTTGAAAATTAATAGTCTTCGTAGCGTACGCATTATCAATCAATTTATAGAATTCCTCGTCAAATTTATTAATCTGCGATCTGGAAATTTTTGTATACCATTCATTGTTACTCA
Organism: Rana temporaria; assembly: GCF_905171775.1. Taxonomy (NCBI): domain Eukaryota; kingdom Metazoa; phylum Chordata; class Amphibia; order Anura; family Ranidae; genus Rana; species Rana temporaria. The sequence goes on from NC_053500.1 coordinate 98,266,969, forward strand.
AAAAATTTTGGCACGTCTCTTTGTATTTCTGGTTGTTCATAATTACTATGTTACCGCCATTATCTGCTGATTTGATAGTTAATTGTGTTTGTTTGATAAGTTTATCTAAAGCAAATTTTTATTTTTTGGTCAGATTAGATGAACTTGTGGGGTGATAACTTAATCTGTTAATGTCCCTAGATGTCAGAGTTAGGAACGCGTTCAGATTCATATTGGCATTTAGAGCGGGAATTTTATCCGATTTTTTTCTTCAACGATGATTGTATTTTGGGTAAGATTATTGGTTTTTCTGGGACAGCAAGAGTCAATGAGTAGAGTTGAGCGGACACCTGGATGTTCGGGTTCGGACCTGAACCCGGACTTTGAAAAAAAAAGTTCGGGTTCGGGACCGAACCCGAACCCGGACTTTGACCCGGACCCGAACCCCATTGAAGTCAATGGGGACCCAGACTTTTTTTTTATCAATAACAATTTTATTGGTCAATGGTTCAAATGTACATAACATACAGCCATATAGAGCCCCAGGCCCGCAGGGGGAACATAAAGAATAAACACCTTAACAGTAGCCTAGGGCGTGTATGTTATCTCTGCCTAGCAATTGCAAGTATGCCAGCTTGCCTATTAAAACCAGTGCCGCCAACATGGCCAAGTGCAAGCTGGCCATTGTCCTTCCGGACTAACCACATGTTATGGCTAAACTGAGCAGTAGACTTATCAAAGCAACCGGAGACACTAGGGGTCTCCAAAGAGAAAAGGAAAGAAAAGAGGGGAAAAGAAAGGGAGAGTGATGGAGAGAGGGAGTGTCGTCATTTCGGCCCATGTACCTTCTCAGGGTGGATCCTCCCGGCGGTGCCACAGCTCCCAGACCTTGTCGTGAGCCTCCTGCCGATCCCGTAACCTGGCCGTCATCCCCTCCATGATCTCCACGTCTTTAATCCTGGCGTATAGGGCTTCAGGGGGAGGGGGAGACCGACGCTTCCAATGCAACACCACCAGGCAGCGGGCTGCTGTGAGAATGTGTCGGGCCAGTTTCTTATATGGAGGTGGTAGTCTTACTGGAGGAAGTCCCAGGATGAAATATTTTGGGGAGGAAGGGATCTTCCTCTCTAGGAGCCGCTCCAGCAGCTGCCGGACCGAGTCCCAGAAAGGAGCAATCAGTGGGCACTCCCAGTATACATGGAGGAGGGTGCCCCTCGCCCCCAGGCACCGCCAGCAGCGGTCCGAGCTAGTGGGATAAATGGCATGGAGGACGTCCGGGGTCATGTACCAGAAACACAGTATTTTATAAATGTTTTCTTTGTATAACGTGCAAATCGAGCTCTTTGCCGCCTGCCCCCAGATCTCGTGCCATTGTTCCACAGGGATCTCCTCGCCCAGGGCCTTTTCCCATTTAATCATGTATGCATGCTTGCCCTTCGCCTCCATGGGCCAGGCATTCAGTATAGAGTATATCCCCGAGATCAATCCCCTCTGAGCCGACCCCGCCAGAATCAAACGCTCAAACGGGGTCGGGGGGGAGAACTGCAATTTTGGAGCTATCGACAAGGCATAATGGCGTATTTGGAGATACCCGTAGAATTCCCGGTTCGGGAGACCGTGTTGGGACCGCAGTTCAGCAAAGGAGCGTAATTTACGGGTCAAAGGGTCAACCAAATTGCCAAAGTGGAAGAGATTCCTAGAGGTCCACGGGAATGACATGCGGTGGGTGAGGCTGTCCGGCACCTTGGGGTTACAGGCAAAAGAGGTCAGGAGCGAGCCACTGGAGGTCAGCCTATGGTGGGGTATTAGCTTACACCACATCCGTCGGAGCACCGACATTGGGCCAAGCATGCGATCGGGGTCTACGTCCGCATTTGCGCTCCACAGGAGACTATTGGGGAGAACTGGGGCCAGCCATAGCTTCTCAATTTCCGTCCACTTGTTATATGAACGCAGTGTAAACCAAGAAGCTATGGCTCGCAGCTGGGCCGCTTGATAGTACCTGACAAGGTCTGGGAAGGCCAGGCCTCCATCCGTACACGCCGCCGTCAGGACTGACCGTGGTATCCTATGACGCTTGTAGTTCCAAGTAAACTGCAACAGATCTGTCTGGAGTTTTCTCAGGTGGGCATACGGGACTTGGATGGGTAGTGTTTGGAACAAGTATAGGACCTTTGGGAGGATAGTCATTTTCACCGACGCGACTCTCCCCAGGAGAGATATATGATGCTTTCTCCACTGTAACAGGAGGGCTCTAATGGAGCGGAAGAGCGGGGGGAAATTTTCCTGATAAAGTGTGCCAAAGCTCGGGGTAATATAAACACCCAAGTACTTTAGGGCGGTTGTTTTCCACGTGTAGGGGAAGTTCATTTGCAGATGGGTCGCTTCACCAATCTGCATGTTAAGCGGGAGCGCCTCCGATTTGGACGCATTAATTTTATACCCCGAAAGAGCGCCGTACCGATCGAGTTCCGCGTGAAGATTCGGAAGGGATTTTCTAGGCTGGGTCAGAGTCAAAATCACGTCATCTGCGAACAACGAGACTTTGAACTCCCGATCTCTGACCATAATGCCCTTAATACTAGCATTCCCTCGGATAGTGGCCGCCAGGGGTTCTACAGATAATGCGAATAGCAAGGGGGAAAGCAGACAGCCCTGCCTGGTGCCATTTGTCACCGGGAACGAGGGGGAGAGGGCGAAGGGAGTCTTAACTTGGGAGGAGGGGTTTGCATATAGGTGCCGAATCGCCTGCAGGAAGGGTCCCCGGAATCCCACGTGTTGTAACGTGGCGAACAGGAAGGGCCAGCCCAGGCGATCAAAGGCCTTTTCCGCGTCCAAACTGAGTAGCAGAGACTGCAGGCCCTCCCTGTTCGCCACCTCCACCAGGTCGATTATCTTCCTGGTGTTGTCACCTGCTTGGCGGAGAGGGACAAAGCCCACCTGGTCTTTATGGATAAGGGAGGGGAGGACTGCGTTCAGGCGGACAGAGAGTACTTTAGTGAAGATTTTGAGGTCTGAGTTTAAAAGGGCGATAGGCCTATAGTTGGCACAGATGGAAGGGTCCTTATCCTGTTTGGGTATCACTGTGACGAAGGACCTCTGCATGTCCACTGGTATGGGGGTCTCACGAAGAAATGCATTGAATAGTTTGCACATGTAGGGGAGCAATATGGGATGAAACGCTTTATAATATTCATAAGGGAAGCCGTCTGGCCCTGGGGCCTTGCTAGATGGCATGGATTTGATGGTGGACTCTAATTCTTCTTCCGTAATCGGGGCATTTAGAGAGGACAAGTCCTCAGGCCTCAGCCGGGAGACCCCACTATTCTCCAGATATTGGGCCATACGTCGGGCTACGTCGGGAGAGAGAGGGCTGCTTGGGATGTCCGGGTTGTTATAAAGATGCGTGTAAAATTCCGCGAATGAGTGGGCTACGTCCCTTGGGTGCGTAAGCAAGGTACCCGTGGCAGATTTAATTTGGTGAGGCGTCGAGGCCTGCGTGCTGTCCCGCAGTTTCCGAGCCAGGAGGGAGTGGGCCTTATTCCCCTTATCATAGAACAACTGCCTTAGTCTGACCAAGGCCTTTTCCACCCAACCTATCGCTAGGTCACTCACGGTCGCCCGCAGGGAGGTGATCTTTTTAAGGAGCGCCAAGGTGGGGGAGCTCTGCAACTGGCCCTCCAACACCCTAAGCTCCCCTTCAGTCTGAAGTCTCAGGGCCTGCGCGTCTTTCTTCATGGCGGCCGACAGAGCTAAACATTTTCCTCGCATCACCGCCTTGTGGGCTTCCCACAAGACGGGAGGCGCCGTGTCCGGCGCGTCATTCTCCGCAAAGTAATACTTCATGGCTATCTCTAGTTCGGATTTTGAGGGAAGGTGTTGTAGAAGAAGCGTATTCAGCGCCAGGTGCATGGTCTGCGGATGGGGACCCCCAGTGCTATAGTCAGTAAGACTGGAGCATGATCTGACCAGGATATTGGGAGGATTTGCGCTGCCTGTGTTTGTCTAAGGGCCATAGAGTTAACAAAAAAATAGTCTATCCGGGAGTGGGTGCAGTGGGGAGCTGAGTAGAAAGTGTATTGTCTGTCGCCAGGGTGGAGGACCCGCCAGGCGTCAAAGAGAGCGTAGCGTCGGGAGATCTGGCGAAACAGCCTCGAGTCTCTAGGTACTCGGGGCGAGGTAGCCTTGGGGTTCAGCATGTGGCGATCGGATGCCTCCGATTGAGTCAGGTTGAAGTCCCCCCCCCTACCACCAACGTCCCACAGTCCGTACGATGGAGGCGAGCATAGACTCTAAATAGGAACCCATGTTGGCGAGTGTTTGGGGCGTATATCGCACAAAAGGTGACCCTCTGTTCCTGCCATAGGCCCTGTAGTATGAGGAAGTGCCCCTGCGGGTCGCTATAGTGGTGGGAGCTAACAAAGGGGGAGCCCTTCTTAATCAATATAGCAACCCCAGCCCGTTTTTGGGACCCCGAGGAAAGAAAGATCTGTGTGTAATATTTAGCGGCGAAAGCAAAGGAGCCCCCCTTGTCGAAATGTGTCTCCTGGACCATAATGACCTTCGCCCCCGATTGCCTAAATTCTTTCAGCGCCAGATGCCGTTTTCTGTTGGAATTTAGCCCGTGGACATTTAAGGATAAAATCTTAGCCATGTGGGTGGAGGGAGGGGATGAGTGGAGTACTCACCAGGTGCAGGTGGAGCCTTTCTTGGAGCCGATGTCCGGGGTGGGCACCCCCGGGAGGAGTCGGGAGAGGATTTGACGTTGCCGCTCCAGGTCCTGTAGACTACAATAGGGGAGAGAGAGAGGGAGAGGAAAGCTAGAAGAGAGGAGGTAAAAAGAGAAATTAGAATCATATACTCGTAAAAAACTTTCACAAACATTATCTGCAGATCTTCAAGACCTATGAGGACGCGTACGCCCAGGTCAGGACGGCTTCCCACGAGCTCCCCAGATCGGGCCCCCAATGGGAGGGTCAGGGGAACCCGGGGGAACCCAGCATGGCCCCTCAAATTAGAGGGGCCCAGCGACATTCCTGTCAAAAAAAAAGAAAACTCTAACCAAAACAAAGCAACAAAAAAAGAGAAAAAAGTCTGTGAACTTGAGAAAAAAAACTGAGGGTAGGGGGGTGAGACGTGAAGGGGCTCTCTCTAAGAATCTCGGTCGAGATTCGCCCAGGATGCTATTTTAAAACTGGAGCTAGGGCGATTAAGGGGGGGGACCAGTAGTTGAAGAATGTCCAGGGGAATGTCCCAGGGGGACGAATCAAAGTGCTGAGGAGTTCCGGTGTTGTCGGTTGCGGCCTCTCGGGGGTCTCTCCGGGCCCCGGGTTCTCTTAGTCGGGGGGACCCTCTGCCAGACTGCGGGGGGCGGAGGTGGAGTAGCAATAAGATCCCATTCCGGGAGTTGAGGGGGCCGGATCTCCAGGACATCGCAGAAAGGCTCCAAGTCCTCTGGGTATCTAAGCACCGCCGACTTGCCTTGAGTGTTGGCCGTCAGGCTAAATGGAAAGCCCCAGCGGTAGGGGATGTTCTCTTCTTGCAGAATGCGTAGCAGCGGTTGTAGCAGTCTACGTTTTTGTAGCGTTATCCATGAGAGATCTGGGTAGAGTTGAATGTGGATGTCATCCAGGGTGACTTTGCGGGCCAAACGTGCTTGTCTCATGATTTCCTCTTTCAGAGGATAAGAGCTGAGCCTGCAGATAATGTCCCGTGGCTTTGAGGTGGATCCTTTCGGGCGGAGGGCCCGATGGGCTCTGTCCATATCAATAGGGCGGCTGGAGGGCTCTCCCATCAAATTGTTGAATACAGACTGTAACACCGAGCGTACATCCTCAGGGCCCTCAGTTTCCGGTATCCCGCGTACCCAGATGTTGTTCCTGCGTCCCCTGTTGTCCAGGTCTTCTACCTGGCGCTGCATGTCCCTGAGAAGGGAACGGTGGTCTGCGCCTTGGAGTTGAGTCCGGTGGACCTCTAATTTGGTTTCCTGAAGCTCTTCCTCCACCATTTCCACCCTATCTGAAAGGTGTTTAAGGCCCGATTGAAGGGCCTGAATCTCTGATCTGCAGGTGGACTGCACATCTGCAATAAGTTGTTTGAAATCCTCTTTGGTGGGCATTGCTTGTATATAGGAGTACCACTGGTGGGGCAGCGGAGAAGTGGGGGCCAGGTTATGGGATACTGGCTGGGGGGATACATGGTGGGATGCTGCAGAGCTTGCTGAGTTTGCTGAGCCTGCTGAGGGGGGGCTCTGGGTGAATGAGCAGGTAACTGACCCCATGTGTCCGACCAGGATTCGGGCCTTGTTTGGGTCCAGGAGATCCCCTGTCTGGCTCCTGGGTCAGGGAGGGGGCATGGGAGCCGGTCATCCGGGCATAGGAGGCTGAGGCAGTCTCTTGGGACCCTGAGGTGCCAGATTCCCTGGAGCGGGAGAGGCGCTGCTGCTTTGGGGAGGGGGGGCGCCGCCGCTGTGTACTCCGCGGCAGGCCCGGGCCTCTCCAGGCCTGATGGAGCAAACGGGTGAAGCAGGGGGTTTAGCTATGATTAAGCATTGAGAGGCAATGCGAAACGCGTCAGCTATTTTCCCTTTTGTTTGCTGAATGTATGCTGTGCATTTTTTCCATCAATAAAGAGCACGTATTTTTTGGAGTGCGGCTGTCCATCTTTTTCTCTATTCGCATGAAGTAGGGGGTGAGCTGGGCCCGGTAGGGCCGGAAAATCCTCCTCCTGGTCCCCAGTGTAGGCCGGGGAGCTGGCCTCCGACCCGCCGATGCACGGGTCTGATGCCGTCCGCAGAAGCCGCGGGAAGGCCTCCGTGCATGGCGTGCAGCCGTCCGGGAGTCCCAAGATGGCGGCCCGCTCCTCTGCAAGCGAGGCCTCAGGTGGAAGATGTGGCCGGGACTGGGTACTCACCGGACCAGGGGGCTGCTCTGTGTCCTCCAGGTGGTGTTGTGCGGCCTGATGCAGGTCTCCGGTCCCCCGGAGCAACGCCGGGACCGATGCGGACAGATGCAGGGGGGAACCCAAAGTGTCCAGGGAAGGATCCGGCGCCATCTTGCCTGTCTCGGACGGCGGACCGTCCGCCCGGCTAAAGTATGCCCTGAGGTCCGTCGAGGATCCCGGAGGGGGTAGGGATGATCCCCGGGCTGCTGCCGAGCGAGTCGTCCTGGGTTTGCCCATGGATGAGGAGCGTAAAGGTCCCAAAATCGCCTGTATGCTATGGGCTGGGAGAGAGCTAGGGAATCAGGCTGCCATCCAGGTCCTCGTCCGGCCACGCCCCTCGGGACCCAGACTTTTGACTACAAAAATGTCTCTAAAAAACTAAGGGAAAGGGCTGGAGGGCTGCAAATGGCAGCAAAATGTCGGGAAGAGAATGGCAAGTACTCTGGAAATAAATGTGGATAGGGAAATAACTCAAAATGGCATAAAGAAATAAAAATAAAAAATAAATTAAAATTTTGCAAAATGTCGGGAAGAGCATGGCAAGTACTCTGAAAATAAATGTGGATAGGGAAATAACTCAAAATAACATAAAAAAAAAAATCTTTTAGCAAAATGTCGGGAACAGCATGGCAAGTACTTAAAATAAATGTGGATAGGGAAATAACTCAAAATAACATAAAATAAAACATAAAAAAAATAAAAATAAAAAATAAAATCATTTTGACCTAGGAGGACGAGGTCCATATGTATTAGGAGATTGAGGTGGATGTGGCGGTGTAGGTGGAAGCGGCGGTGGAGGAGGAGGACGACGAGGTAGCCAACACAGCAGCTTTTGGTTTTTAATATATGTATTTTTTTAATTAGGGCAAACCCCAAAAGAGTGAGAAAGATCTAGGGTTGCTACCTCATCCCTTTAAACCAGAACACAGAGTAATTACACAGGTTCTGGGGCTAATTTACTGTCGATAAGGCACCAAGTGAGTTTAATTAGCAGCAACTTAATCAGCCAGAGAACCTGTGTAATTAATAAGTTTTTGCTTTTAAAGGGATAAGATGGCAACCCTAGAAAGATCAGAAAAAAAACAATGGCTGGGTAAGGCCGGCCCGGTGTCTATTCTGCACAAGGTATGGACAAGTCCTGTGGGATCCATGCCTGGTTCATTTTAATGAACGTGAGCTTGTCCACATTGGCTCTGGACAGGCGGATGCGCTTGTCTGTGATAACGCCCCCTCCCGTGCTAAATACACGTTCAGACAATACACTGGCCGCAGGGCAGGCCAGCACCTCCAAGGCATAAAGGGCAAGCTCAGGCCATGTGCCCAATTTGGAGACCCAGAAGTTTAAGGGGGCATAGCCGTCATTCAGTACGTGTAGGCGTGTGCACACATACTGCTCCACCATGCTGCTGAAATGCTGCCTCCTGCTAAAACGTTCCATATCAGCTGGTGGTGCTGTTTGTTGTGGCGTGCTGACAAAGCTTTTCCACATTTCGGCCATGCTAACCCTGCCTTCTGAGGTGCTGGCGGTGCCCCTGCTGCGTTGGCGACCTCTTCCTCCTCCTCTGCCTTCGCCTTCTGCTTCCACTGTGCCCCCGCTGCCAGGTGGGAATTGCACCAGCAGCGCGTCTACCAGCGTGCGCTTGTACTCGCGCATCTTGCGTTCACGCACCAGTGAGGGGATTAAGGACGGTACATTGTCCTTGTAACGGGGATCCAGCAGCGTGGCCACCCAGTAATCAGCACCTGTCATAATGTGCGAAACACGCCGGTCGTTGCGGAGACACTGCAGCATGTAATTACTCATGTGTGCCAGGCTGCCCAGAGTCAACGAACAGCTGTCCTCTGTGGGAGGTGTATCATCTGTGTCCTCTGTATCCCCCCAGCCACGCACCAGTAATGGCCATGAGCTGGTCTGGATGCCATCCTGCTGTGAACATGGTTCCTCCTCCTCCTCCATGTCTTCCTCCTCCTCCTCATCCTCCACCGCGTCATCCTCCAGAACTGTGCCCTTGCTGGACAATTGTGTACCTGGCCTTTGTTGGTGCACGAACCCACCCTCGGAGCCACTTGTGAATGACTGCCCTGAAAGCCTTGCAAATGATCCCGATGATTCCTCCTCCTCCTGTGCCACATCCTCTTCCATCATCGCCCGTAGCGTTTTTTCAAGGAGGCATAGAACTGGGATAGTCACGCTGAGAGCGGCGTCATTGGCACTGGCCATGTTGGTGGAGTACTCAAAACAGCGCAACAAGGCACACAGGTCTCGCATGGAGGCCCAGTTATTGGTGGTAAAGTGGTTCTGTTCCGCAGAGCGACTCATGCGTGCGTGCTGCAGCTGGAACTCCACTATCGCCTGCTGCTGCTCGCACAGTCTGGCCAGCATGTGCAAGGTGGAGTTCCACCTTGTGGGCACATCACATATGAGGCGGTGAGCGGGAAGGCCGAAATTACGCTGCATCGCTGCCAGGCGAGCAGCAGCAGGGTGAGAACGCTGAAAGTGCGCACAGACGGCCCGCACTTTCTGCAGCAGCTGTGGCATATCGGGGTAAGTTTTCAAGAAACTCTGCACCACCAAATTCAGCACATGCGCCAGGCAAGGGATGTGCGTCAAACCGGCTAGGCCCAGAGCTGCTATGAGATTTCGCCCGTTATCGCACACCACCAGGCCCGGCTTGAGGCTCACTGACACCAACCACTCATTGGTCTGTTGTTCCATGTCCCTCCATAACTCCTGCGCGGTGTGTGGTTTTTCCCCCAAACAGGAATGTTTTAAAACTTACATTGGAGACAGGACAGGGAGGGACGAGGCTTCTTGTCAGCCATAGGGGCATACGGCGGTAATTCCCGCCCCCTCACTTCCGGGATTTGGCACGCAATCGAGGAGAGTACACTGCCCTCTGATACGCACGCCGTTTGGACATGGCGGAAGATACAGGGGACCTCATGGAGGCGGACTCATTTCAGGTATTTAATGCAGGTGAGGGGCGAGAGTCAGACAGATACCCCAGTTGAAGTCTATCTTAGACGAAACCGGTCGGGTTGCTGATTCATCGCATCTCCACTGCATTCTTTGGAAATACTCTTATCCACCCATCAAGGGGGAGAGTTGCTGTTTCAATTTACAGTCCTTTTTTCCTTTTTTTTCACGTGTGGCTTTGCAACTGCTTGCAGTGATTTGTAATTTTTATACATTTGTTTTTACTAAGTTCCTGTCACCAGTGTGAAGTTCTGGAATTTTTTATTAAATCAGTTTTACACTATGAGGAGCACTTTTTTATTTTTCTCTCTTTTCTCCTCTGCTTGGGAGTGATTGAGCAACATTAATATATGCCAATATAACATCAAGAGATTCTCTGGACATCAAGATACTGTGGAGGTCTGCTCTGCCCAGGACACCATCCTGACGTCATCCGGATCAGACAGTCGGTCTATATAAGCCTTAAAGACCCTCCCACCGTACGGTGAGCTGAGGGTCCACCTGATCCGGTAAGAGTACCTACCTATCTTTATATGTCCAATGTTGAGGAATGGGATTACTTCTGAGAACATGTGTTTCATGAAAAACAGCTGAGGAGAAGACATGATTGTTGCATTTTTACAAAGCACGGACTGATTTCCATCACAGGATTGGTCACTTTCACTGTCTACTGTGGACTGCATTTATACTGCATTTCTACAGTATATGATTTTTTTCATATATTCTGTTCACTTATGATAGGTGTGTATACCATCACATGATTGGTTGTTTTCACTGTGGACTGCATTTATATTGCATTTCTACAGTATATGGTTTCTTTTTTATTTTGTTCACTTACAATAGGTTTGAACACTTATTGGCTTATATGGTATAGGCTCACTGTAGTGACAAAATTTTTGAACCAATTTTTTTATAGGGTTGGATTTACATTTCCACTTTCTGACCACTCACCTTTGATATCCCATATTGGGAACAGGGAGTGGGGTCAGGACACTTAAATTTGATTTATATGGGGAACCCTCACAGGGTCTCTTTTTTGGCGCTACACTATTATATCTATCCACGTTTACAAAGTATCCATTTTGTTGTGTTGGCAGCCTAATTTTTATTTATTTCCATTTTTATTTGGTTTGCGCAATATATTACTATATATAAGTTTTAAAACTGCCTGCTGTCGTTTACCCATGGCTGTGCTGAAGTTGGTGGTGAAAGTGTTACGCTGACCAGATGAGGAGGCGGTAGAGGATGAGGAAGCGGAGTAGGAGGAGTTAGCAACAGGAGGCAAACTGAAGCGCCCTGCAATCCTTGTGGTGGAAGGACATGCGCCAAACTGCTATCCGCCTCAGGCCCAGCCGCCACTGCATTTACCCAGTGCGCTGTTAGGGAGATATAACGTCCCTGACCGTGCTTACTGGTCCACGTATCCGTAGTTAGGTAGACCTTGCCACAGATGGCGTTGCGCAGTGCACACCTGATTTTGTCCCCCACTTAGTTGTGCAGGGAAGGGATGGCTCGCCTGGAAAAGTAGTGGCGGCTGGGCACGACGTACTGTGGGACAGCCAATGCCATCAGGCTTTTAAAACTCTGTGTCTCCACCAGACGGAATGACAGCATTTCCAAGGCCAGGAATTTTGAAATGCTGGCATTCAGGGCCAGGGATCGTGGGTGGGTAGGGGGGTACTTCTTCTTCCGCTCCAGTGTTTGGGAGATAGAGAGCTGAATGCTTCCATGGGACATTGTGGAGATGTTTGGTGACCCAGGTGGTAGTGTTGCTTGCCGATCCTCTGATTGCGGGGTGGTAGGTGGCACTGTTACTACAGAGGTGGATGAAGAGGCCGAGACTAAAGCAGAAGAGGAAGCAGGAGGAGCCAGAGACCTTTCTTGGTTTTTGAGGTGTCTACTCCACTGCAGCTCGTGCTTTGCACTTAGATGCCTGGTCATGCAGGTTGTGCTCAGGTTGAGAACTTTTTTGCCTCGCTTCAGGCTCTGATTGCACAGCGTGCAAACCACGCGTGTCTTGTCATTAGCACATTGTGTGAAGAACTGCCACGCTAGGGAACTCCTTGGACCTGGCTTGGACTCCTTGGACTGCCATAGGAGGAACCTAAAGAAACAGGTAGCTACCTTTCCTCTCATGACAGAAAAAAGAGGTCTGTTTCAGGAGGAATGGGGAAAAGGGGGAAGAGAAAATCCCCCTCAACCAATAGATTGCAGAAGTTGTATCCACTAACGAAGAAGGATGTGACTCCTTTAACCCACCAATGGTCGATGCGGCAGTCACCAGACTGGGCAAGAATGTGACACTTCCGATTGAAGATGCTTCCACCTTTCACGATATCCTTGATTGACGCATTGGCATGGACTTAAGAAGGTTTTACCTCACGGCAGGTGGTGCTTGTAAACCCACCATTGCTTTAACATCCATAGCAAGTGCTATGCGAGTGTGGTCGCAGGGAGTAAGAATCTGCAGCCTATCTGCAGGGAGCCAGATTGCCAGCCTCAGAGGGATCTCAGAGGACAGCATCATTATTGCAGCACAGCAAACCAGACTGCATTCCAGACCATCTGGAGAAACCTGCATTCCAGTCCACCGGGAGCTGCAGCCTGTCCACAGGACAGAGACACAGAATTCCAGCTGGAACCCTCTATCCATTTATGTCCGTAGTGGTTAGTGGGCATAGCCCCTTTATGATAGTTGATAACAGTATTGCTGAGTAATTCCTTTACAGACTGTCTGGTGATACTTGTAGTTCCACAGATGTGAATCTACTTCTTCACAGACCTCACACAGCAGGCACTTGGGGCCTATTCTTCCTGTTTGTGCTTTAAAAGCCAGTACTGTAGATCTCTTCCTAAGACAGTTAAGCCCTGTACACACGATCGGATATCTGATGGAATCTAATTCGATGGATTTTTTTCGTCGGCTATCCGATTAAGCTGACTTTCATCAGTCTTGCCTACACACCATCAGTCAAAAATCCGACCGTGCCAAAACGCGATGATGTACAACACTACCACGAGCCGAAAAAAAATTACGTCAATGCTTCCGAGCATGCGTCGACTTGATTCTGAATATGCGTGGATTTTTGTCCGATGGAGTTCCACACAGACGATCTGTTTTTTATCCATAAGAAAATTGTAAAAATGTTTCTATTGTTTTGCACCGATGGAAAAAAAATGATGGGGCCCACACACGATCGGTTTGTCCGATAAACAGTCCATCTGTTTGTACACGGCTTGAGAGGTACACATGTGGTAATATTCCTTCAGGTAAAACACAGTCTAGCTCATCTTTGTTCTCCCTTTTCCTACTTTGGATTACAAATTGTTACTGCAGTATAAACAACAGGCTAGCTGAAGATATCCAGAACTGAAGGGTCACTTATTTCATCTTTGCTGTGCAAAACTACTTTGCATTCTTTTGCCAAATCATTGAACTACAACTCAATCTGTAGCATATTGTCCAATTTACACTATGTTCAATATTTGTATGTGTGTATCACTGTTTGCTGGTCTGTGTGCTGAGGTCGCAGAGAAAAGGGTATCCAATATATGTTTTACAGTGTTGGATATTTTTTTCTCTGTCTACCTGTTCAGGTTTTGTAGTAGATGTGTTGCACCTTTGTATATCGGTTATGAGATCTATCTTCTGTTAAACTGTTAATTGGATACACACTATTGCACATATCTAATGTGTTTTGAGTTGTATCCCCTCCCCAAAAACACACTCAAAAACAGAGACATTTTGCAAAGTTATTGAACACTGACTTGCATTAAAGTGGTTGATAAGGATAATGTTTTGTTTACCTTTGTGCACTCTATGTACAAAGGTAAAAAACCTTCAATGTGCAGCTCCCCCCTCATCCCCCTCTAATACTGATCTTGATCCAGTGTTGTGCATGTGGCACCCACCCCAAATCTAGGGGGCGCTATTTCAAATTTAAGGGAAGTTTGGGCCAGTACTTGGGCCCAGACCTGTTTGATTAACATAAATTTTCCTCTGTTCTGGCTATGGTACTACTAGGTAGTTTCCCTTGTTGCCTGCAGGTGGTGTTGCCATCTCGGCCTTATGTTGGAACACAGGTGTACCATGGTGTATTGGGTGTCCTTTCTCGGCAGTAGTACAGTGGGAGTGGTGACCCTGCTGTGCATGCTGGGGAGGGATACTTAAGGGCAGATGCCATTTTCTGGGGTCCTTCGCCTCGTGGCCCTCCTGGCGTGAGGTGTGTGAGCCCGACTTCGGGGCCACGTTGGCCCGGAGTCACTTTGCTGTTTAGTAGGCCCAGCTATGCTGGCTGGGGCCTGCAATCCTAAAAGGGTATCCCAAGCTGTCTGTCCACAAGAGAAGAGGCTGTCTTGATGAAGGAAACCGGGGGAGGACTTGTCCTGGAGGAGACTGGCAAAGTGCTAGTGTCTTGGGTGAGGCCTGGTGACCTAATTGAGGAGCGATCCACCATATTGAACGCCCTGCAGTCTGCCGGTGTCGGCTTAAAGGCTCTTCTACTGCATGGCAGAGGATTCCTGGATGCATCCAAGTACATTCCAAAGTCTGTAGCAGAGACCAAGTACATTCCAAGAGGTCTGTGGCAGAGACCGTCTGGACATTAGTTCGTGCATCATCCCGGCTGCTAGGCCATGTGAGAGGAGACTATCTGGGTGAGCAATATCCACTCAATAGCTGAGTGTAGAGACTGATTGACAATTTTCGAACATTCTGTACCGTGTGCCTGAACCTTCTCCTGCTCTTCTCCTACCTTATACTTTTTCTACTTCAAGTTACCATGCAGTAAAAATAAAACCCAACTGTTGAAGGTTTTACATCTGTCTGGACATTGCATTTCTTATGGACTTTCCCAACCTGACAACTAAGCTACAAAAGTAACGTGCAATCCCAAAATTCAACCAGCAGCTCCTCCGGGGGTAGTACTACATGCACAAGACCTGAGGCTCTCCCAGGTCTCTCCCTCCTGATTGGCTGAGATTCAGGAGCAATTGTCAATCACAGCCAGTGAGGCGGGAGTGGGGGGAGGGGGCTGAGCCGTGCTCTCTGTGTCTTATGGATGCAGAGAGTGACCCCACAGCATGTGGCTTGCTATGGGGGCACTCGGCAAGGGGGAGGGGACCACAGCGCAGGCAGGGGACCCGAGAAGAGGCGGATTGGGGCTGTTCTGTGCAAAACCACTGCACAGAGCAGGTAAGTATGACATGTTTGTTATTTTTTTAAATAACAATTTTTCCTTTACAATCACTTTAAAATGCAGAAAAAATAGATGTACATTTCGCTCATCTGCGTTTTAGCACACCTGTAAAATGCTGCTCAACACAAACACATTTATGAGTCCTGTTCACTCTACAGCGCTGCCTTGACCTGCGTTGCATTAAAATGCAGCAGTGCATCATTCTCGTTTTTATGTGTCTATGGGTTAAAATGCATTTTTACAAGTGCAAGACCAAGGTAAGTCAACACATCATTTTCTCTGCATTTTACTGCAAGTCAGTGTAAATTCAACCTTAGCACAGGTTCACACTGACAGCGGGAATGAATTTCTGCCTGTCATTCCCTACTTTGGAGGCGATTTCAGAGACATCTGTGTGGGTTGCTGCACAGATCTCTATGGAAATCGCAGCCCGAAGTCAACAAAAGTAGTACAGAAACTACTTTTGGAAATCGGTGCAAATGCGTTGTTGCACCGATCTGGACAGTGCAATTGCTGCCAATTTGACATGTCAAATCGCATGCCAAATCACTCCAATGTAAACCAATGCTAAATGTGAGGTCCAATTCATACTGCATCGCAGTGTGGTGCCTAATTTATTACATTACACTCGTCCCTTTATATAAAGTGTACAAATGAACACTTCATTCACTGCAGTGTCAGGCTGTGTTGCAGTGTAAATGGGACACATGAGAAACAATTGTTTCCTGTGTATCCCTGTGGTGACAGATGTACCATGTAAAGTATCAGTAAAACATCTGTCACCACACATAGGGCCTGATTTACCAAGCCTTTACTCCATGACTCATGGAGTAAAAGCAGGAGTAGCAGCCGTTTGGCCATTTACTAAAGAAATACGCTGCTAGTGCAGTGTATTTCCCTAGTTACTAATGTGCTCCGTGCGCCCAGGAGAGGGTGCATTGTGCACCAGTACAGACCTGGCGCACGGCACATTAAACTGTAAATTGTGGGGGTTCGGGCGGGAGTTTATTAGGGGGGGAGGTGGGGGGATGCAGGGGAAGTGAAGTGACATGTGTTTTGAAGTGTTTGGCGGGCCGAATTGAAAGGGAAAGTGTTTTTTGAAAACAGATCCCCGTACGCTTGCACAGTGCGCCTGAACCTCGGGAGGTTCATTTGCATACTGGGCATGCGCAGAGAGAAAAGTCAGGGATTCCCGTGCGCCTTGTCAGTACGCCGTGAAAATCTTGGTAAATACCAAGCGGCGTACCCGTGAATGCGCTGCGTGACGCGGCGCACGGGAATCTCCGAGCTGTTTTCAGCCCTGAAGGGGAACTCCGCGCCAAATTTCAAACTTGAAATCGGCGCGGGTCCCCCTCCAGGGCTACATTAGGCTCTTAGGCTTGGTCCGGAACGTGAGGGGTTAAACCCGCGCCGATTCGGCGCGGGGGTCCCCCCCAGATCCAAACCAAGCCCTCATCCCAAGCATGCAGTCTGGCCCGGACAGGAATGGGGGCGGGGACGAGCGAGCGCCCCCCCTCCTGAGCCGTACCAGACCGCATGCCCTCAACATGGGGGAGTGTGTGCTGTGGGGGAGGGGGGCACTGCCCCCCCACCCCACAGCACTCTTGCCCCCATGTCGATAGGGACAAGAGCCTCTTCCCGACAACCCTTGCCATTGGTTGTCGGGGTATGCGGGCGGGGCTAATCGGAATCTGCGAGCTCCCTTTAATAAGGGGGCCCCCAGATGCCGGCCCCCCACCCTATGTGAATGAGTATGGGGTACATCGTACCTCTACCCATTCACATGGGGGAAATGTAAAGTAAAATAAAACACCACACAGAATAAAATATTTTATTAATCTTCTCCGGAGCCCCCCCTTTCTTCTTTAGCTCTCTTAGAAGGGGGGGTTTCTTCTCTCCCGATCTTCCGCCGGGACCCTGGGCTTCGGTGATTTCTGCCGGGGGAGGGCGCCATCCCTCGGTCCTCTCCGGAGCCTTCTGCCGGATGCCCCCACCCCATTTAAGCTCTTTTTCATTAGGGAGGGGCATCCGGACTTCGGGGTCTTCAGCCGGGGGATGGCGCCTATCCCCCGGTCTTTCCGGTGCCTTCCGCCAGGGTTCCGGTCTTCCTGGTCTTCTGCCGGGGGTGCGCCAACTCCCCGGTCTTTTCTCTTCTGTCTTCTCTGCTCCCTCTTCTGCCTGGCTCCCCCGCGGAGCCAGGGCTTTCTTCCGTCTTCTTTCTTCTCTCTTCCTTCTTCTGCCTGTCTCCTCCGCGGAGCCCAGGGCTTGTCTCCGCTGTCTTCTCCCTTCTCTTCCATTCGATGTTGACACGACGAGGTCCGGCGCTGGAATGCCGTCTGAGCAGTGGGCATGGACTTATATAGGGCAATGCCACCATGTGACCTCAACCCATGTGACATCACATTCCCATCATGCCCCTCCCTAATGAAAAAGAGCTTAAATGGGGTGGGGGCATCCGGCGGAAGGCTCCGGAGAGGACCGAGGGATGGCGCCCTCCCCCGGCAGAAATCACCGAAGCCCAGGGTCCCGGCGGAAGATCGGGAGAGAAGAAACCCCCCCTTCTAAGAGAGCTAAAGAAGAAAGGGGGGGCTCCGGAGCAGATTAATAAAATATTTTATTCTGTGTGGTGTTTTATTTTACTTTACATTTCCCCCATGTGAATGGGTAGAGGTATGATGTACCCCATACTCATTCACATAGGGTGGGGGGCCGGAATCTGGGGACCCCTTTATTAAAGGGGTCTCTCAGATTCTGATAAGCCCTCCGCCCGCATACCCCGACAACCAACGGCCAGGGTTGTCGGGAAGAGGCTCTTGTCCCTATCGACATGGGGACAAGAGTGCTTTGGGGTGGGGGGGCAGTGCCCCCCTCCCCCACAGCACACACTCCCCCATGTTGAGGGCATGTGGTCTGGTATGGCTCAGGAGGGAGGGGGGCGCTTGCTCGTCCCCACCCCCATTCCTGTCTGACCAGACTGCGTGCCTGGGATAAGGGCTTGGTTTGGATCTTGGCGGGGGACCCCACGCTATTTTTTTTTGCGCGGGTTTAACCCCTTATGTTCCAGTCCAAGCCTAAGAGCCTGGTATGCACCTGGAGGGAACCCACCTTATTTTTTTTTTGGGGGTCTGGAGATTTTTATTTTTAAAACTACGACCATAAAAAAGTTAATATACAAAATAAACTAAATAACACAAAACAAACAACACACAAAAACCATCATACCACCCTCCAAGAAAATAACTGCAAAAAAAAAAAAACACAACAACATTAGAACGGGTATTTACAACAGGCTCACTGGTACAAGAAAAAGTCTTTATAGTCCATCAGAAAAAGCTTGTCCAGATCATTGCCAAAAAAAAAAAAAAAAAAAAAGGAACAAAACCAACTTAAAACGGCTCACTGGTACAGTAGGGAAATATTAAAGTCCATAAAAACCACTACTGTCCAGATCATCGCCAACACACCCCACCACCAGAACAACAAATACCTACAACCCACGTATGAGCGAGAACATGATAATCAGACATGTCTGTAGCCTTATTTCAAAAATAAACTATAAACAAAATCTAAGGGGGGTGAGAAAGGAAAGTTGCCCCTACCGTGGAGAGGGGCAGGGTCATGGCCTAAGGGGGCTGGAAGAGGAACCCCCTCCATAAATGGGCACACCTCTCAGGCCCGACCCTGCTCCTTTCCAGATCCCGCACCTTCACCAACTCCCGAAAGATATCGCCCACCACCTCATGCACAGACAGGATTTTGTCCCTAGTGGACACCAAACACCGAGCGTGCCAAGTGTAGTAAAGCACAACTACGCTAACTAAATAAAGTGACGATAACTCAAAACCCCTGCGGACCCCGAAGTCACCATACACCCGCTCAGCATAGGTCAGGGCCGGAAGGCGGGGGTAGCCAATGGCACCCCCTACCCCCGTAAGAACCTCCATGTTGAAGGGACATTGGACCAGAAAATGGTCCATGGTCTCCAATGTCCCTCCACATTCCCGTCGGGGACAGCCCCTGTCCCCTAGGTTCAGATATATGAGATTTCCACGGACGTACAGTCGTCCATGGAACGACCTCCATGCAAGATCCCAAAACTTGTTCGGAATTCTGGAAGAATTCAAGAGGGCTAACCCCTCCGTGAGGACCCTCTCAGGACAGTCCCTTAAAGACAGGGGCTTCAAAATGTCCGAGGCCATGACCCTCAGGTACAGCTCACGCCGACCCAGAGAGCCCACCTCAAGGGCAGTTATCCGCCACTGCCTCAGTACCTTCAATGCCAGGGGGACGTAGGATGGGAGATACCCATGCGATCTCCTCAGATCGCCGGGCCTCCCCCCTCCTCCCACCTCCTCAGGAACAGCAAGAGCCAGTCCTTGCATGAACATTCCCACCAGGAAGGCGCGTCCACAAAGATGGACTGCAAGTTGTACTTTACAAAAATGATGATGAAGAACACCACCGGGTTGACCATGTCCAACCCTCCTTGCCTTCGCTGGCGGTATGTGACCTCCCTCTTGATCAGGTTCAGTCTGTTTCCCCACAACAGCAGGAAGAACAGACCAGAGACCCGAGCATAGAGAGATGCTGGCAAAAGACACACGTAGCTCACAAAGAGAAACTCAGGCAGTAAGTACGTCTTGACCAAGCATACCCTTTCCCTCAGGGAAAGTTTCCAACCTCTCCAGGCCTTCACCTTCCGAGTGGCACTCACCAGCCTGCGCTCCCAATTTAGCTTGGGATAATCACCCGGGCCGAAATGAATGCCAAGTACTCGAATCTCTGGTACGGGCGTGGGGAACACGTCCGGAAGGGGGAACTGCTCCCCCTCCTTCCCCATCCAGAAAACTTCACTCTTGTCCCAATTGACCAGCGAACCTGACGCCTCAGAGTAGCACCCGATCTGGGATTCCACATAATGGGCCTCCTCACGACCAGATACCACCACCGAGACGTCATCCGCGTAGGCCACGACCTTCACTGCCGAAACCGGACCCCCGACAGGTCCCACCGGAACCCCCACAAGACGCTCGCAGTCTAGCCTCCTTACGAAGGGGTCAACCGCAAAGACGTACAGGAGGGGGCTCAACGGGCAGCCCTGCCGGACGCCAGAGTCCACAGAAAAGGCCCGACCCACCCAACCGTTGACAAGAGGGAAGCTCTCAGCTCCCCTATACAATACCTGTAGCCAATCAACAAATTGATCAGGCAGACCGTATCTCCTCAGAAGCAGCCAAAGGTACTCATGGTTCACCCGATCAAACGCCTTAGCCTGATCCAGTGCAAGCAGATACCGCTCGCTGCCATCAGCCCTGCACCTTTCCACAGCCTCCCGGACGTTCAGGACGGCACCAAAAGTGCCCCGGCCAGGAATTGTGCAGTGCTGAGAGGGAGACAGCATCCTGCCCGCCAAAGCAGACAGACGTGTAAACAAGATCTTTGCCAGTATCTTCCTATCTGTGGTAAGAAGGGCGATCGGACGCCAATTCTCCACCACAGACGGGTCTTTTCCCTTTGACAGAAGGATCAGAGCTGACCTTCTCATTGAGGGAGGCAGCAGGCCATAGGCCAAACATTCACGGTACACGTCCCTCAAATGAGGAGCCAAGAGGCTCTAAAAGGTTTTGTAAAACTCTGCCGTGAGCCCATCGGGCCCAGGCGACTTTTTAGATGCTAAAGAGCTGATAGCCTGCTCGACTTCAGCCACCGAGATCTCTTCTGTCAGAGAGTCAGGAAGGTCAGACCCCACTTCCAGTGGGGTCTCATCAAGGAATTCCCTGACTTTCTCCATGTCTAGAGGCCGCTTCTTCAGGAGGTCCGAAAAGTGGTCTCTGACGACACCCAGGATCCCTGATCTGGACCGGACCAGAGATCCCGAGGCATCCTTCAGGCCGTGTACGACCTTCGAACTCGCCGCCTCACCACAGCTTCTGTAGGGATCAGGAGAGATAAACTTCCCATAATCCCTCTCAAAAACCAGGGAGGCGAGACGGTCGTACTGACACTCCTTCATCTGCGCCTTCAGACCGGATATCTGTTCCCGAGAGCCCCCAGAGGACACCAGGCGGTCAAGCTGCCTGCGTAGTCTCTGGTAGGCCTGGTACTTGGAAGCTGCCCTGTACCCAGAGATTTCCCGGAAAAAGTCACCAGACCTCTTTTTAACTACTTCCCACCATTCAAGGCGGGAGCAGTTGCCCTCAAGGAGCGAGGTCTGGTCCAGGAAGAAAACCTCATAGGCTTCCCTAACCTCAGGATCCTCCAGTAGCGACCCATTCAGGCGCCACATACCCCTCCCTTTCTGAGGAGTGTCGGCGACATTCAGGGCCACAGATACCATACAGTGATCGGAGAACTCCACCGACTGCAGCTCTGGAGCCGAGCAAGCAGAGTCCCCCTTTAAAAAAAACCTATCTAATCTACTCTTAGAACTACCTCGGGAAAATGTGAAACCAGTGAGGTTGGGGAGGTGACGAACGTGCACATCCACCAACCCGGCCTCCCTCACTACGCTATTCAAAAAAATACTATCATATCCCAGAGGGTTGGCGGCACCTGCCCGGTCTTTGGGCCTAGTGATCATATTGAAGTCACCACCAAAGATCACCTGCTGGGATGTAAAAAGATAAGGCTTAACCGCCGTAAGGAGGCTCTTCCTCTCCCTCTTGGTTTGAGGCCCATAAAAATTAATGAGCCGGAGGAATTGCCCCCTCACGACAGCGTCCACCACCAGACATCTACCAATCTCCACTTCAATCACTCGCCGGCAAGCCACCGAACCAGTCTTTAAAAGGACCGCAACACCACTGCAGGGCTCGGCCGCAAGAGACCAGAGGGAGGGCCCACATCTCCACTCCCTCTTTGCTAGATGCATCTCTGCCACAGATGCCAGCCAGGTCTCCTGCAAAAACAAAATGTCAGCTTCAACACGGCTGAGAAAATCAAAGGCCATAAAACGAGCTCGTGCAGAACGAATACTTGCGACATTAATGGTCGCAAGCCGTATTGGAGAGGGTACCGCCATCAAAATGATTGAAAGGGTCACGTTCTCCTTCATACTACAAACATCAAAACATATTTACATATTTACACTCCCTCCTCCTCCTCTGAGTCCGAGGAGGAGGAGAGGACACCAAACGGGTTCCCCAGGGACACCCCACTTCGTGCCCCTGGGGGAACCCCACCCTTCACAGGGGACCTCCCGCCCCCAGATTTCACAGCCTTCCCCTTCTTCCTGCGTCTCACCTGCTCCCACTCCTGCCATCTCTCTGAGGTGACTACGCCACCCCCCTCCTCGGACCCGCTGCTCGAGATTTCCCTCTTAGATGAGGCTCGAGCAGCTTCCGTCTCCATGGCCACAAGGCCAGAGGAGACTTTGGGTCCAGAAGGGGGGGATGGGAGAGGCAGGAGGGGGGCCAGAGACAGGGGGGGGACAGGAAGGGGATCGGCAGAAGAAGGGGGAGGGGGGGGACGGGACTTGGGAGGGGGGGGACGAGGGGGGGGGGTACGGGGATGGGAAGATGAGGGGGGGCTGCATGGGGAGGCAGATAGAACAGGTGGAGGGGGGGGGATCGGCCCTGCAACTAAAGGAGGGGAAAGCCGGGGCCCCGGACCCTCAGGCCCGGGACCCCCAGGCCTCCCCGACTCCTCCCCACCGGCTTCGCCTTCCGGAGGATCGGGAGCCTCCTGGCCAACTGAGCCCGTATCTCCCGGGGGGGGAGCCCCTCGCCCACGCCTGCTCCGCCTTCTTTGAGGCTGTGGGCCTGTTGGTCCCTCCGGAGGGGCATTAGGGGCCCCAGGATCCCCACCCCCCCGGCCATCACTCGCCGGGGGGGCTTCGGCCACTCCCGGCCCGGGAGGTCCCCCCCTGAGAAAGAACCCCGATATGCTTTGGGGCACCGACTGAATGGGTGCCCCATCTCACCACACAGATTACAACAGATCTTCCCACATGAGTCGGACTGGTGGCCAAACTCGTGGCACCGGCCACATCTGACCACCGTGCAGTCCGAGCTCATGTGGGTCGGGCTGCCGCACTTGAAGCAACGACGGGGCTGTCCCGGGTAGAAGGCCAGGATCCGGTCTCTGCCCAGGAAGGCGCTGCCAGGGAGGTGGGCAACACTGTTGCCCTCCCTCTTAAGCCGGATCCTGGCCAACCAAGCCCCGGTCCAGACCCCGCGCTCATCGAGGTTCTTTCTCAGGGGGGTTTGCAACTGCCCGTACCTCCCAAGCCAGGTGGCAATGTCCTCCGGAGGGAGCGACTCATTCCTCACCAGGATGGTGATGTTCTTTACCTCCTCCTGCCTGGAGATGGGAATGAGCCTGTACTTCTTCCAAGGGTCAACGCCCCTCACCAGCCCAAAGCTGGTGATGAAGCGTTCCATACACACAGGAGTGACAAAACTGATGTCAAACTCCCGTGTGTTGGTGGGGTGGATGACAGCAAAAAGGTCACCCACCCCAAAACCCAAGGAGAGTACCAGGTCCACCACCTCACCTCGGGCGGGGCAGGGGTCCGGACCCTCGTACCGAAGCTGGACAACATTCCTACGCCTCCTCTCTGGACCACCTGTACCCCTCGTCCACGCCGACCCCTGCGTCCTCTCCTGGTCAGCAGGGGGGGCGCGGAAATTCTGGGCGCCAAACCGGCTGTACAGGTGGTCCAGAGGGGCACGAGAGCCCGCCACCTGGGCGAAAGAGCGACCCCCCTTTAGGGCAGATAATAAGTTGGCCTCCGGAGACCCCCGAAAGATGTTGTCCGGAAGCGGGGCACCCCCCTCAGCACCCCCAGAAGTGGGGGGGAACGGGGGGGCCCCCATCCCTGCCGGTGGTGTCGCACCCACCCCCACTGAACTACCCTGACCTCCCTGACCCACCACCCTTGGCCTGACTACAGGCCCCTCCCCCCCTGGGGCCACAGCAGAGGGGGGTACCTCCCCCACCAAACTCCCCCAACCAGACCCCTCTGCGACCTCACCAGCCCCTTGGGACTCAACCCGTATTGGGGGGATGCCCCCCTGGGACCCCTCCAACTGCCGGATAAAGTCATAAGCTGCACAGTCCACCGGGAGGGGTCCCACCTGACATTCCCCCCACCCCGCCTGTCCTGCAGGGAGCCCCTCGGGGCTTGTGGTAATGTCCATGGGGACCTGGGGGGGTGGCAGCTTACCGTCCATGTTACCGTCCATATTACCGTCCATATTACCGTCCATGCTGTCCATTACTTGCCGGGGGTGCCTGGAGGTGCCTGCTGCAGCATCCGGGACTAGGCACCCCCGGCCTCTCATCCCCCAGGTCCTCCAAGCCGGTGACACCAGCCGCAGATTCGCAGGGGGGCAGTTCTGATCGTGGGGGGTCACTTCCGGTCGCGGGGGGGGGGGGGGGGGGGGGGTGTACTTCCGGTCGCGAGGGGGGGCACCTCCGGTCGCGGGGGGTGCACTTCCGGTCGCGGGGGGTGCACTTCCGGTCGCGGGGGGTGCACTTCCGGTCCGCGAGGGGGGCACTTCCGGTCCGCGAGGGGGGCACTTCCGGTTCACGGGCGGTCACTTCCGGGTCCCGAGCACTGGATGGGAGCTGGCCACATCCCCCTTCCCTGAAAAGGGGTTGGTTCCCACTGGGGAATGTGGCCTCAGCTGCTCCTCCCCCAGCAGCCGGCGCCATCTTGGTCACACTACACACCAACTGTTTGCCTGAAGCTGACTTTGTTATTATACCTCCACCATGCACCTGCCCCTCTCCCGGTGACATAGCAGCTGCAGGAGCAGTCCCTGACACTTTCACTGCCAGATCATCCCGCTCTACTGCACGCTGAGGGGTCATGGAGGCCGGCACATGGTGGGCCCCAGCTGTGGCAGCGTGACCATCCTGAGGGAGCCTGGGCATGCTGACCCGAAGACACCGGGGGGGTACCTCCGGTGGCGCCTGGGCCCTGCGGCCTCCTGGATCACTGGGCTCCCCTGTCATAGCCAACCCCCCAGCCCCTTTTTTCACGGACGGAAGGATTGGCTCTCGAGAGCCCTCCCCAGGTTTTATGGCCTTACTGGACCCTGCACCACCAGAGCTTCCACCCCCCCCACTACACCCAGGCTCTCCTGACTTCCCCGGCTGCTTGGAGGTTTGGGACCCCGACCGCCCGCTGCTCCTCCTTGCCGTCTGACTTCCTGATTGGCTGGCCTGCTGGAGGGTCTTCCGGAGCTCCTCAAGAAAGCTCACCTCTCCAGCCCCACGTTCAAAAAAGCCTCCCAGGTAACCCCAGATCTCATTGACCTCAAGCCTGAGGGTTTTGATGGCCCCCCTATATTCCGACCTCTTACTACTAGAGCACCTGTCCCTCTTGTCCCTCAGGCCTGCGAGAGCTGTCATTTTTTCCACGCAGGCCTGGGCTATCCTAACCAGCAGGGACTTGATCTTATCACACCTCTTCCTGGCTTTGGCCTCAGTCTCACCTGGTAGTGTGGTAGTCCAGTCCGAGAGACCCTGCTGGGTGCCCAGGAAGAGGCGGTCATCCCTGCTGATCTTCGTCTGGCTGGAGAAGGGCAGGTGCTGCTGGTTACTCCGGAGGCCGGAGGCAGGTCCTTCTCCTGGGCTGAGGGAGGCCATCCCTCCCCTCTTCCGGGGCCAGGGGCTGGGGGCTGGGGCTGGAGGCTGGAGGCTGGTCCTGGTGGCTGGTCTCTGGAACACAGGAGCTCTGGAAGACAGGTCTTCTCTCTACTCCAGCAGGAAGTGGAATGACCAAACTGGGAGGAGCTGGAAGCTTTTTTGGTCTGGAGCTCTCCTTCATGAACAGCAATATTTAAGTTTATTTTGCAAAGCAAATATACAAAAATCAAATACTTTTGACAGGGTACATTCTCTGTACTGCGACGCAGCGCATAAATACACTACATATCAATACAGTTGCAAGCATACAATTAAATTACATTCATTCAACCCATTCTGCGGTATGATGCCTGATGTGTTGCGCAGAGTTGTGAAAACCCCGAAACATCACATCGTGCATGACGCCGCATTACCCTGAAAACAGTAGTTCAAAAAAGCGTGTCAAGAAATGTCAATGTCAGGGGGAAGGGGAAATCTTCAGACGTCCTCTTCCTCCTTAAAGTCCCTCAAGGTATAGTCTCTCAGCAGACTGAGGGTCAGTCTGCGACAGTCCTCAATGGACATCCTCTGCCGGTGGTGTACGCGGCGGTTCCTGGCGTACCATAAAGCGTCTTTAAAGCAACACAGCACCCGCCAGGCACTGTCAATGTCCTCCTGTGAATGAGTTCCACAGAAGAGTCCGTTTAACACACCAAAGTGTGTAATAGCAGTCTGTGGTACAAAGTCTTTAAGTTCAGGTTCCAAGGCCGTCAACAGGCCCTGTGCAAAGGGGCACTCCCAGAAAACATGATGAGATGTTTCCTCCTGGATGATGCAAAAGGGGCAGTGCGTGTATCTGCCCAGGTGTCTGGCATGCAAGAATGTCCTGAGCAGCAATCCCCCTTGGATTGCCATCCATGCCTGATCTTTGTGCCTGTTGGTGAGTCTCTTTGAAGAGACATTTCTCCAGACCACTTTGCAAGTGGCTGAAGGGAGGCCTGGAATAGACTCCAAGATGTCCGATGCTCTGATCAACTTGTAGATAGTTTTTGGCTTCCACAAGTCGGGCTTAACTCCATGCAGCCCCAGCTCCTTGATGAACTTGAAAGTATCCAAGTAATACCATGGAGGGTCCCAGTTGTAGGGGACGGAACTGTCCCATTTGTCCCATCCAAGAGACCTCCAAAGAGGCAGGAGGAAAAAACGGGACATGGAGTTACCGCCAGAGTCCACAGTTCTGTCAACCAAAGTCCTGCGGATGCAGTTACAGGCAAAAAACACCCTCAGTAATGTGGCGATGTCGGGCACGCCCTTACCGCCCTTGAGAGGTTCCTTGAACATAACAGTCCGCTTTACTCTGTCCATTTTGGAGCCCCAGATGAAGTGAAACACCGCCCTGGTGATGGCCTTGCAGGTGTTGTCCTGGGGGGGCCAGGCCTGGGCGAGGTACTGCAACACAGGGAGAATCTCGCTGCGGAGTACCAGTGTTTTCCCTTCGATGGTAAGTACTCTGTTGCTCCAAAGTCCAAACTTCTGTCTCATCTTTGCCAGTCTTTCCTCCCAGGACTTCAGGGCTGCGCCCTCCGCTCCAAACCAGACTCCAAGAATTTTGATGAAATCCGCTTTGAGGCTGAACGGTATGGGTGCAGAAGAAGGCAGGAACCACTTTCCGAAGAGCATGACTTCCGACTTCCCGCAGTTGACCTTTGCCCCCGAAGCTTGGCCGAAGTCCTCGCACGTCTGGACGAGTGTGTCGATGGAGCGCTGGTCGGCACAGAACACCGTCACGTCATCCATGTAGAGCGAGCACTTGACCTCCCGTCTTTCCGGTCCTGGTGCGGTAATCCCTCTGATCTCTGGGTTCCGTCTGATGCTTTGGGCGAATAGCTCTATACAGCAAACAAAAAGCAGAGGTGAGAGAGGGCAGCCTTGTCTGACCCCCGAGAGAACCTCAAAGGGGTCAGTTTTCCAACCATTTACCAGCACCAAACTACAAATGTCTTTATACATTATATTCACATACGAACAAAACAGTTCCCCAAGACCAAGCCTGCGCAGGGTTCTGCACATGAACTCATGGGAGACACGGTCGAAGGCCTTCTCCTGGTCAAGACTGACCAGGGCCGCATGCACACGGCGGTCCTGGATGTACTGGACCGTGTCCCTGACAAGCGCGAGGCTGTCTGCAATCCTTCTGCCAGGAATGCCACAAGTTTGATCCGGGTGGATGATCTGTCCGATGACAGATTTCAGCCTGTTGGCCAAAACCTTGGCGAGGATTTTGTAGTCCACGTTCAAAAGAGAGATCGGACGCCAATGTTTCAGGTCCGATCTCTCCCCTTTGCGCTTATACAAAATCGTGATCATCCCCTCTCTCAGTGAAGGAGGCATTCTGCCCTCCACCACCATCTCCTCGTACAGCTCGAGCAGGTCCGGGCCCACGAGGTCCCACAGGGCTACATAGAGCTCAACTGGGAGACCATCGCAGCCCGGGGTCCTGCCCCGCCTAAAGGATTTAGCGGCAGAGTGCAGCTCCTCCAACACCAGGGGGGCGTTGACGGTCGATGAACCTGCAGGATCAATTTGGTTAGTGATACCTGACAGGAACCTGTCGGCTGCCTCCGAGTCCGTTTCTTTCGGGGAGTAGAGGTTGGTGTAGTAGTCTTCAACTACTTGCATTACAGCCTCCTTCCCCTTCTGGAGAGTTCCGGTCTCGTCACGCAGTTCAGACAAGGGAGTGTGTCCTGAATGGAGTTTCCTGAAAAAGAAAGAGTTACACTTCTCACCTTTCTCAAGATTCTCCACCTTGGCACGGAAGACAATGTGCCTGGATTCTTCCTCAAAGTACCCTTTCAGGCTCTTCTTGGTGTCCTCCAGGTCCTGCCTAACGTCCCAGCCGCAGTGGTGAAGGTCCTGCAGGGACTGCAACTCACGTTGCAGTCTCCTGAGTTCCTTCTTCCTTGCACACACTTGCTGTCGTCCCCTTGCCTGAAAGAAGCTGCGCAGCTTAACTTTCACAACCTCCCACCAATCACTTACCATTCCGAAGAATCTCTTTTCCTCCGTCCAAGAGGCATAGGCCTCCCGGAGTTCCCCCATCAATTCCTCATTTTCCAGCAGGGTGGTATTCAGCTTCCAGGAACCTGGTCCGTGAGCAAAGCTCTCGCCCAGTTCACCCCGAAAGTGAATGGCCCTGTGGTCAGAGAAAAAGCAGGGGATCATGAAGAACTCACGATGCTTGACTGCTCTTGAAGTGAGCACGAAGTCAATCCTGGAACGCACAGATCCATCGGGTCGGCACCATGAATAATTCACGGTACCTTGCCCTATGGATCCCACGGCGTCCCGTAAGGATGCCTCCGAGATCATCTCCTTGAGCAGTTTAGAAGTAGCATCAAGTTTTGCGTATATGCTAGAACTGCGGCCATCCTCCTCTATCGGACAGTTAAAATCACCG
Source organism: Rana temporaria (assembly GCF_905171775.1). Lineage (NCBI taxonomy): Eukaryota > Metazoa > Chordata > Amphibia > Anura > Ranidae > Rana > Rana temporaria. Next base: position 98,296,097 of record NC_053500.1, read on the forward strand.
CCGATCACTACTGCTCTGGTGGTGACAAGTTGCATCCGCAGGGTCTGGAAAAGTTCCAGGCGCGCATTCGTATCTGGGGGGGCGTACACGTTGATGAGCCTAATTGGCTCTCCCGCCCACGAGCCATCTATGACCAAAAGACGGCCACAGACAAGCTCATGGATGGAGTCAACCGTGAAGCGTCCCCCCCTGATAAGAATGGCTACCCCTGCATTCCTGCAATTGCCACCCCCGGACCAGTAGGAGGGACCGAGGGTCCACTGAGAGGTCAGATGACTGTACCTTCTCAAAGGAGGAAGACCGCACTCCAGGAGCATGTAAACATCACTCTGATGAGTTGAAAGAAAAGTCAGCGCCGTTCGCATTCTAGAGGTATCCTTGATACTCCTCACATTAATGGAAAAGATTGAGATCTCAGCCATCCTTCATGAACAGCGATCTGTCATTTACACATGTCAGTCCCCCCCCCCTACAGTTAGAACACACCCAGGGAACATATTTAACCCCTCCCTCGCACCTAGTGTTAACCCCCTTCCCTGCCAGTGGCATTTTTACAGTAAGCAATGCATTTTTACAGCACTGATCGCTAGAAAAATGCCAATGGTTCCAAAAAAGTGTTCGATGTGTCCGCCATAATGTCGCAGTACCGATAAAAATCGCTGATCGCCCCAATAACTAGTTAAAACAAAAAAAAAAAATATTTTGTACACGCTATAACTTTTGCAAAAACCAAACACTAAACGCTATTTGCGATTTTTTGGAACCAAAAAGATGTAGAATACGTATCGGCCTAAACTGAGGGTTTTTTTATTTTTTACAATATATATTTTTGGGGATATTTATTATAGCAAAAAGTAAAAATAATTTTTACATATGTGGGCGGGACTTACGCAAGTCCCGCCCACATATATAAACATCGTTCAAACCACACATGTGAGGTATTGACGCGTGCGTTAGAGCGAGAGCAATACTTTTACCACTAGACCTTCTTTGTAACTATAAACTGGTAACCTGGAAAAAAGAAAAAGGTCGCCTATGGGGATATTCACGGAATTCATTTTGGCCCCATTGCAGGAGTGTTTCCAATAGTAAAGCGTGACATGTAAGGTATCTATTTACTCAGTGTAACATCATCTTTCACATTATCCCCAAAAATTGGGCTCACTTTTGTGTTTTGTTAATTTTTAACCACTTGAGCCCGGACCATATTTCTGGTCAATGACCGGGCAAGTTTTTGTGATTCGGCACGGCGTCGCTTTAACTGACAATTGCGCAGTCGTGCGACGTGGCTCCCAAACAAAATTGGCAACCTTTTTTTTCCCACAAATAGATTATTAAATGTGCGTGTTTACTTCTGTCTTTAACACCTCCCCTTCAGGCTGGAAAGCATCAGATCAGGGGAAACAAAAAAAAAAAAAGCTCTCATTCCATTGCAGCTTGGTTCCTACATGTGTGATGAACTGAGCATGCTCAAACACTTAGAAAAAAAATATCCTTTCTTTTTAAAAGGTGAAAAACACTCCTTGGATGCTCATAGAGAGTGGTTTGGGTTAATTGCAGGTGTGCCCAATTACAAGCTCACCCAAACTAGAGACTGCAATTTGTTCATGTGATTTCAATTGCTTCATTACTAGCACTGTTATAAAAAGCTTGGATCGATCAGTCCTCAGCTGCCCTCAGAAGGGGCAGGCTGGCAGAAATGCTGTTGCTAAACACAAATGTGGTTTGTTGCATGGGTTTTGTTTTATTTTTCCAATGGTTTTGGTTTATTTTTAAATGATGTTCACTTTGATGTATTTGTCTATGTGGCCTTATTTTATGAAAAATGTGTGAAGCTATGGTTATTTAGAATTTTGAAATGTATTTTTGTTTGTGTTTGTTTGTTTGTCTTTTTTCGCTTTCCTTGTTTTGTTGACCAATAAAAATTACTTTAAAATTGTTAAGTTTGTCTTTTGTTACTTTTTCATGCTACATATGTTGACAGCTGCAGCTGAAATCGGTTTGGGCCTAACAAATTATGTGTGTCTAAGCTTCTTTCCTGGTGTGTAATCATGAAATGTTTGCCATGTTTATTCTCCATGACTTTAAAGACAAAACTGGTAATTATTTTATTTTTTCTGCAGTGGTCCTCATCCCTCAAGTACCCCCGACAGGACATGTTTTGTGGATTTCTCTTATCAAGAATTGCTGTCCAGACTGTCTTTTAAAGCACATGTGCAAGATGAAGGAAAACCTGCAAACATGGCCTGTGGGGGGGTGGTTTGCTATTGGTGGACAGGCTTGACGTGCTGATTTACAGCACTGTGCTTAAATCTAGCGCAAGGCAATCCTATTCAAATTGTGGGTGTTTGAGGGAAGCCAAGTGAGTGTTAGAACCCCTGCTTTGTGTTTTTTTATTTTTGTGTTGAGCTTTGTGTCCCTTTTCTTAAAATTGGCTTCACTTCCTGTCACACAGCTGAACAGGAAGTGAGGTTAAAACCCTACCAGTGTCATTTCTTGGGGACACAGGTCAATCTAACTAGTGTCCCCATTAAGCAAATTGCACTCCAGCACTGTTGTGTACACCCCAAATCATGGGTCTTCAAACTACGGCCCTCCAGTTGTTCAGGAACTACAATTCCCATCATGCCTAGTCATGTCTGTGAATGTCAGTGCATTACAAGGCCTCATGGGATGTGTAGTTCTACAACAGCTGGAGGGCAGTAGTTTGAGGATCCCTGCCCCAAATGATTATTTAGTTTGGGGTTTAGTAAAGGCAAAGCCACTCTGCAGTACAAGCATAGTTGCTGAAAATCAGAGAGGAAGCACTGATGGTTTTAACATCCAATCCTGTAGAAGCAAAGTTGTTTTGTTTTCTTCCTTGCTTTGCACTTGTAGGAGTGGATTTGCCTTTAGTAAATGGACCCCAAAGTCCAAGATCCCTAATAATTTGGGGTGTACACAGCAAAATGCTAGAGTGCAATTTACATAATGGGAAACTATTTAGATTGATCTCTGTGTCCCCAAGAAAAGATATTAGTAAGGTTTTACCCTCACTTCCTGTTTGGCTATGTGACAGGAAGTGAATGAATTAGAAAGGGTGAAGACACCTCACAAATGTTGTCACTATCAGGGGTGCAGACATCCCCCAAAAAATTAGCAGATAAAATTATTTGCAAATTAATAATTTTTTAGTTAACATTGGGTGGGGTGCTCTAACACACACATTCCGAAATATTAGCAACGCTCTATCCTGGCCTATTGGCATGGTTATATTTTCTTAGGGCTCTCAATAAAACTCTATGAAATTTGTGCTTAAACTAGTCAAGAACTATAATCGACAAGTTTTATTTTCTTTAATTTTGGATAGAGTGAGGGAGGGTTATAGGCCCTGTCAGTTTATTTTGTATTATCTGTGTCCAATTGGGGAGATTTGCCTTCACTTCCTGCCCCATAGCCAAACAGGAAGTGAGAGAAAAACTATGCAAATTAACCACTTCCCGCCCAGCCTATGGCCGATTTACATCCGGGAAGTGGTTACACAATCCTGACAGGACGTCCTGCAGGATTTCATGCCGCGCGCGCCTGTGGGGGCACGCAGCGCGGCGATCGGTGATGCGGGGTGTCAGTCTGACACCCTGCATCTCCGATCTCGGTAAAGAGTCTCTCACGGAGACGGAGACTCTTTACCACGTGATCAGCCGTGTCCAATCACGGCTGATCACGATGTAAACAGGAAGAGCCATCGATGGCTCTTCCTCACTCGCGTCTGACAGACGCGAGTATAGGAGAGCCGATCGGCGGCTCTCCTGACAGGGGGCGTTCGCGCTGATTGTTTATCAGCGCAGCCCCCCCTCGGATGACCACACTGGACCACCAGGGATGCCCACCATGAACCACCAGGGTGTGCAAAAAAAAAAATATAGAAAAAAAAAAAAAAAGCATTAAAAAAAAAGAAAAAAGATGCCAATCAGTGCCCACAAATGGGCACTGACTGGCAACCTGGGAAAATCAGTGCCACCCCACAGTGTCCATCAGTGCCACCCCACAGTGTCCATCAGTGCCACCCCACAGTGCCCACCTATCAGTGCCCACCTGTGCCACCCATAAGTATCCATCAGTGCCACCCATAAGTGCCGCCCATAAGTATCCATCAGTGCCACCCATAAGTGCCGCCCATGAGTGCCCATCTGTGCCGCCTATGAGTGCCCATCAGTGCCGCATAGCAGCGCCGCCAATCAATGCCACCTCATCTGTGCCCGTCAGTACTACCTCATCGATGTCCATCAGTGCCATCTCATCGGTGCCCATCAGTGCCGCCATATCAGTGCCCGTAATTGAAAGAGAAAAACTTATTTACAAAAAAATTAACCTAAAAAAATAAAAACGTTTTTTTGTTTCAAAATTTGCAGTCTTTTTTTAGTTGTTGCGCAAAAAAAAAATCGCAGAGGTGATCAAATAACAACAAAAAGCTCTATTTGTGGGGGAAAAAGGATGCCAATTTTGTTTGGGTACAGTGTTGTATGACCGCGCAATTGCCATTCAAAGTGCGACAGTGTTGAAAGCTGAAAATTGGCTTGGGCGGGAAGGTGCGTAAGTGCCTGGTATGGAAGTGGTTAAGGGAATCCAGTGCCCCCCCAGAACTAGTGTGTGGGTCCCCTGAAAATTACTGGGCGGGTCATACAAAAACAGGGTGTGGCTTTGACAGGAAGGGGTGGGTCATTTTTCTAAATATACTACTGCATATTAGGGCTTTTTTAGACCAGATCCGATTTACAGCGTGTTTTTATATTGTGGGAGGAAACCCACGCAGGCACAGGGAGAACATGCAAACTCTATGCAGATGCTGTCACGGGCGGGATTCGAACCAACGACTCTTTTGCTGCTAGGTCAAAGTGCTATACACTACACCACTGTGCTGAACGAACATGATTGCAGCTGAAAGCATGAGAACTTTTTTTTTTTTTTTCAATACCATGCTTTCCAGCCTTATTGACCCCGCCTCTCTCCATAAAGAGGACCTGTCACACACTAGTCCTATTACAAGGGATGTTTACATTCCTTGTAATAGGAAGAAAAGTGATCCAAAATCAAAAAAAGTGTCAAAAAAGTGCAAGAATAAAAATATGAGGTAAAAAAAAAAAAAAAAAAAAAAAATAACGCCCCTGTCCCTAGAAGCTCGCACTCAGAAGCAAATATGCATGTAAGTCCCGCCCACATATGTAAACACCATTCAAACCACACATGTGAGGTATTGACGCGTGCGTTAGAGCGAGAGCAATAATTCTAGCCCTAGACCTCCTCTGTAACTCTGAACTGGTCACCTGTAAAAAAAAAAAGCATCGCCTATGGATATTTTTATGTCCCGAAGTTTGGCGCCATTCCATGAGTGTGTACAATATTAAAGCGTGACAAGTTAGGTATCTATTTACTCGGTGTAACATCATCTTTAACATTATCCATAAAAATTGGGCTAACTTTACTTTTTTTTTTTTTTTTAATTCATGAACCGTGTTTTTTTTTTGGGCCAAAAAAAAGGCGTTTGAAAAATTATTGAGCAAATACCGTTGGAAATCAAATAAAAAATGACCGCTAACTTTATTCCCTAGGGTGTCTGCTAAAAAATTATATATAATGTTTGGGGGTCCTGATTAATTTCCCAGGAACAAAATATAATTTTTACATGAAGGAGAGAAGTGCCAGAATAGGCGCGGTATGGAAGTGGTTAAAGTGAAATAATAAAAGTGAAATATTCCTTTAAATTTGATACAGGGGGGGAGGGGGGGGTACACGCATGTTTCCCGTGCTTAGAACTGTCCCTGTACAAGATGTCATTTCTGAAGTGAAACAAAAAAAAGGAAGTTTAAAGTACTCATGGCTATAAAGAATACAGTCATTGCTCATTAAAAAAAAAAAAAAAAAAAAAAAAAGGGGGTCCCTCCAAATTAAATTACCAGGCCCTTCAGGTCTGGAATGGATATTAAGGGGAACCCCGCCGTAAAAAACCCCCCAAAAAATGGCGTGGGGTCCCCCCAAATATCCATACCAGACCCTTCAGGTCTGGTGTGGATTTTAAGGGGAACTCCACCCCAAATTGAGAAAAAAATGGCGTGGAGTCCCCCTAAAAATCCACACCAGACCCTTATCCGAGCACGTTGACCTGGCCGGACGCAGAAAAGAGGGGGGGACAGAGTGCGCCCCCCCCCTCTCCTGAACCGCACCAGGCCACATGCCCTCAACATGGGGAGGATGTCCCCATGTTGATGGGGACAAGGGCCTCATCCCCACAACCCTTGCCCGGTGGTTGTGGGGGTCTGCGGGCGGGGGGCTTATCAGAATCTGGAAGACCCCTTTAACAAAGGGGACCCCCAGATTCTGGCCCCCCCCCCCTATGTGAAATGGTAATGGGGTACATTGTACCTCTACCATTTCACCCCCAAAAAAATGTCAAAGTGTTAAAAATGACAGTAGCCGGTTTTTGACAAATCTTTTAATAAAATCTTCTTTTCTTCTTTCCTTCGGGTTTCTTCCGCTGCTTCTTTCTTGGGTCTTCTTGTCCACATCTTGCCCGACGTCTTCTTCTATCTTCTCCGTCCGTCCTTCAGCCTTCTGGTCCCGCATCTTGCCCGTTGTCTTGTCCTGTCTTCTTCTCCGTCCGTCCGCCAGCCTCCTCGTCCGCATCTTGTGTCTTCTGCGGTCTTCTTCTCGGTCCGCCAGCCTTCTCGTCCCCGGACCCAGCGTTTGAATTTGATTTGGCCGCCGTGTTCCCGCTCCTGGGACCCGCCCCCCTCTGACGCCACAAGTAAACTCCTTAGAAGGTCATGTGCGTCAGAGGGGGGCGGGGTCACATGAGTGTGACACGGCGGGAACTTCTTCTCCGGGCGGCGCGATTGAAATTGAATTCCCCCGCTGTGTGACGCTCTGTGACCCTGCCCCCCTCTGACGCACATGACCTTCTAAGGAGTTTACTTGTGGCGTCAGAGGGGGGCGAATCCCAGGAGCGGGAACACGGCGGCCAAATCAAATTCAAACGCTGGGTCCGGAGAAGACACAAGATGCGGACGAGAAGGCTGGCGGACCGAGAAGAAGACCGCAGAAGACACAAGATGCGGACGAGGAGGCTGGCGGACGGACGGAGAAGAAGACAGGACAAGACAACGGGCAAGATGCGGGACCAGAAGGCTGAAGGACGGACGGAGAAGATAGAAGAAGAGGTCGGGCAAGATGTGGACAAGAAGACCCAAGAAAGAAGCAGCGGAAGAAACCCGAAGGAAAGAAGAAAAGAAGATTTTATTAAAAGATTTGTCAAAAACCGGCTACTGTCATTTTTAACACTTTGACATTTTTTTGGGGGTGAAATGGTAGAGGTACAATGTACCCCATTACCATTTCACACAGGGGGGGGGTCAGGATCTGGGGGTCCCCTTTGTTAAAGGGGTCTTCCAGATTCTGATAAACCTCCCGCCCGCATACCCCCACAACCACCGGGAAAAGGGTTGTGGGGATGAGACTCTTGTCCCCATCAACATGGGGACATCCTCCCCATGTTGAGGGCATGTGGCCTGGTGCGGTTCAGGAGAGAGGGGGGGCCGCACTCTGTCCCCCCCTCTTTTCTGCGGCCGGCCAGGTCAACGTGCTCGGATAAGGGTCTGGTGTGGATTTTTAGGGGGACTCCACGCCATTTTTTTTTCAATTTGGGGTGGAGTTCCCCTTAAAATCCACACCAGACCTGAAGGGCCTGGAATGGATATTTGCCGGGAACCGCACGTCTTTTTTTTTTTTGGGTTTTACGGCGGGGTTCCCCTTAATATCCATTCCAGACCTGAAGGGCCTGGTAATTTAATTTGGGGGAACCCCTACACATTTTTTTGTTTGTTTTATGAATGAATCCCTTTAGAATTGTCAGAGCCGACAATTCATTATAGCCGCGTGTGAATTTTTAAATGACTTTTTTCCTTCTGAATGTCATTTTGTGCAGGGGGAGTTCTAAGTGCGGGAAAAATGCGCTATTTCACATGCTGACATTACACCCCCCCTAGGTACGAAATTTAAAGGAATATTTCACTTTTATTGTTTCACTTTAAGAATTATTAATTTCACTGCTCCCGAAAAAACGGCTGTTTTAAAAAATAAAAAAAACATTGATACATGTTCCCTGGGACAGGACTGAGGTCCCCAAACACTTTTTAGGACAAAACTTGCAGATTAACCTTTAAAATGAACACTTTTGATTTCTCCCATAGACTTCTATAGGGAGTTCGGCGCGGCTTTACATATTACTTTCAATGCGCCGGCTGCTACGCTGGTTCATGCGCCCAATTAAGCCTCCACCCGGAGTACTAATTAACGCATGAACCAGCGCAGCGCACAGAGCATAGTAAATCAGGCCCATAGTGTGAATTGGTCCTAAATGTTTGCCTTAAAGGAATACTAAAGTAAAAAAAAAAATTTTTGTAAAATAACAAACATGTTATACTTACCTCGACTGTGCAGCTCGTTTTGCACAGTTTCCCCGAACCCTGTCTTCTGAGGTCCCTCGGCGGCTGTTTCAGCTCCTCCTCGCAAGAGCTTTCCACCTTCATGCGAGCGAGCTAGCATTGTGGAAAGCTTTTGTGGGGGCGCTCCCGTGATACAGCGGCGGGCATAGCCGCTGACGGTATCACTCAGCCCCGCCCCCCAGCGCGCCGCGTCATCGGATGTGATTGACAGCAGCACCAGCCAATGGCTGCGCTGCTATCAATCTGTCCAGCCTAGCCAATCAACAGCCAGGCTGGGAACCGAAGAGAATCAGGGGGACGAGCCTGGGACTTTCAAGGGGTGAGGTAAGTAAAACGGGGGTTCGGGGGATGCATAGGATGCATTAAGGTGAAAAAACATTTACCTTTACAACCCCTTTAAGGGGCATTTTTTCTTTTTCTATTTTAACATAAATTCTAGGAAACACTAGTGGCACTAGATCAGGTATGTGATAAATATAGCACATATGTGATCTTTATCAAAACCTATTAGATGTGTCCTACATTTGTAAATGTTTAAAGGTTTTACCCTTATATTTTGCGTCTATGCATCACTTTTCAGGGGGTTTTTTTCTGCTCATATTCTCTGCATCTTATCTTTAGGAATCTGTGTACTCAGTGAAAGTAAATCAGAATATCTTAGACATAAACAAATTCAAAATAATTGTCTTCTTTAGCAACTAAGAAGCAGTTTTCATCCTGACATTTTCACGTAAGGCAGGACAGATGTATTAAAGTAGAACTAAACTGTATCTTAGCACCACAAACCAAAAATTACTAACCAAAAAACAAACCCATCCATGTCTGTAGCATTTCCATAGTTGCCAACATTATCAAAAAATGTAAAGGGACATGTTTATGTCCGTAGACTGACTCTTATTATAATAAGGGGGCGGGGCATTCATTTTGAAGCTTGGCTTAGTGGGGGTAGAGAAAAATGTGGTGCATGCAAAGTGGGCGTGGTTTAAACTGCATATTGGGAGTAACTTAAACGGGTGTGGTCAGAGTCTGATATGAATGAGGGATGGAGGCAGAAAGAAAGGAAGAAAGAAAGATGGAGGGACTGCAGGCCCAGATCCTACACCACAATAGAAATATGTGTATTTCAAAAAGTTTTACAATCAGCAGAAAAAGATACTCCAAACACCTGGGGGGCTGATTTACCAAGCCTTTGCTCCATGACTCATAGAGTAAAGACAGGAGTAACAGCCTTTTTGTCATTTACTAAAGAAATATGCTGACAGAGCAGCGTATTTCTCTATTTACTATAATGCCTAGTGCGCCCAGGAGAGGGCGCATGGTGCGCCTCTATAGAGCTGGCGTACGGCATTTAGAAATGTAAATAGAAGGAGTTTGGGCGGGAGTTTATTAGGGGGAGGGTGTGGGTTGATGTTGGGAAGTGTAGTGACATGTGTTTGTTGATGTTTTACGGGCGAATTGAAAGTGATTTTTCTGAAAACATCGCAACACACGGCAAGTACGCCTAAACGCTCGGGGAGGTTTATTTGCATACTGCTCATGCCTGCGCGGGAATTACCTCCTTCCATGTACGCCGGGAAAATCTTGGTAAATACCAAGCGGCGTAGCTGTATTTGCGCGGGTTGAGACGGTGCACGTGAAAGGTCGAACTGTTTTCAGCTCACGCTGACCATGAAAGGGAACTCCGCGACAAATTTCAAACAAAAAAACGGCGTGGGTTCCCCTGCCGTGGCACATCAGGCCCTTCGGCTTGGCCTGGATCATAAGGGGTTAACCTACGCTGAAAAAAACAGCGTGGGGTTCCCCCAAGATCCAGACCAAACCCTTATCCAAGCACACAGTCTGGCCGGACAGGAATGGGGGTGGGGACGAGCGAGCGCCCCCCCTCCTGAGCCATACCAGACCGCATGCCCTCAACATGGGGGAGTGTGTGCTTTGGGGCAGGGGGGGCACTGCCCCCCACCCCAAAGCACTCTTGCCCCCATGGCGATAGGGACAAGGGCCTCTTCCCGACAAACCTTGCCGTTGGTTGTCGGGGTATGCGGGCGGGGGCTTATCGGAGTCTGGGAGCCCCCCTTTCTTCTTTAAGCTTTTTTACAAGGGGGGGTGTATCATGCCCCGGGAATGTGATGTCACAAAGGTTGGGGTCGCAGGGTGGCATCACCCGGTGACCACGCCCTATGCCTATATAAGTCGACGCGGTCCGCTCAGACGCCATATCAGCGGCAGAGCTTGTCGTGTCAACATCGAATGGAACAGAAGAAGGAAGAAGATAGCGGAGAGAAGCCCTGCCCCCCAAAGGAGACAGGCAGAAGAGATAACAGAGAAGAAAGCGGAAAGAAGCCCTGGGCTCCGCGGAGGAGACAGGCAGAAGAGGCAACAGAGAAGAAAGCGGAAAGAAACCCTGGTCTCCGTGGAGGAGACAGGCAGAAGAGGGAACAGAGAACACAGCGGAGAAAAGCCCTGGCCCCCGGCAGAAAATGGTGAAGCCCGGATGCCCCCCCGAATCAGCTTAAAGGGGGTGGGGGGCCCCGGCGGAAGGCAGCGGAGAAGCCCGGATGAGTGGCGCCCCCCGGCAGAAAACTATGAAGCCCCGGCGGAAGAGAGAAGACCGGGCCTACACCCCCCTTGTAAAAGAGCTTAAAGAAGAAAGGGGGGCCCCGGCAGAAGTCCCCCCAGCTGACTAATAAATTATTTTAAAAATCTGTGGTGTTTCTTTTTTACTTTACATTTTTCCACCAGGTGAATGGGTAGGGGTACGATGTACCCCATACTCATTCACATAAGGTGGGGGGGGCCGGCATCTGGGGGCCACCTTATTGAAGGGGGCTCCCAGATTCTGATAAGCCCCCGCCCGCATACCCCGACAACCAACGGCAAGGGTTGTCGGGAGGAGGCCTTTGTCCCTATTGACATGGGGACAAGAGTGCTTTGGGGTGGGGGGGCAGTGCCCTGCCCCAAAGCACACACTCCCCCATGTTGAGGGCATGCAGTCTGGTACGGCTCAGGAGGGGGGGGGGCGCTCGCTCGTCCCCACCCCCATTCCTGTCCGGCCAGACTGCGTGCTTGGATAAGGGTTTGGTCTGGATCTTGGGGGAACCCCACGTTGTTTTTTTCAGCGTAGGTTAAGTCCATATGATCCAGACCAACCCGGGCCTGATGTGCCACTGCATGGGAACTCACGCCCTTTTTTTTTATTTGGTGTGGAGTTCCCCTTTAGCGTCCCCGCTCGCCCCTGGTCCCAGAGCGAGAATCGGGAGTTGTGTGTGTAAACACACAGCTCCCAGTCCTGTCAGGGGGACAAATGCCTGATCGTCATAGCGATCTGTCATTTCCCCTAGTCTGTCCCACCCCCCTTCAGTTAGAACACACACAGGGAACATAATTAACCCCTTCCTCGCCCCTAGTGTTAACCCCTTCCCTGCCAGTGGCATTTTTATAGTAATCAATGCATTTTTAAAGCACTCCTCACTATAAAAATGCCAACGGTCCCAAAAATGTGTCCGATGTGTCCGCCATAATGTCGCATTTCCCGATAAAAATCGCTGATCACCGCCATTACTAGTAAAAAAAAACATTTAAGAAAAATGCCATAAAACTAACCCCTATTTTGTAGACGCTATAACTTTTGCGCATTTTGCGATTTTTTTTTTTAACCAAAAATATGTAGAAGAATACGTATCAGCCTAAACTGAGGCAATTTTTTTTATTGATTTTTGGGGATATTTATTATAGCAAAAAGTTAAAAATATTCTTTTTTTTGTTTAAATTGTCGCTCTATTTTTGTTTATAGCGCAAAAAATAAAAAGGTGATCAAATACCACCAAAAGAAAGCTCTATTTGTGGGGAAAAAAAGGACGTCAATATTGTTTGGGAGCCACGTCGTACGACCGCGCAATCGTCAGTTAAAAAGACGCAGTGCCGAATCGCAAAAAGTGGCTTGGTCATTGACCAGCAAGTGGTTAAAAAATAACAAAACAATAAAGTTAGCCCAATTTTTGGTGATAATGTGAAAGATGATGTTACACCGAGTAAATAGATACCTAACTTGCTTTAATATTGCACACACTTATGGAATGGCGCCAAACTTCAGGACTTTAAAATCTCTTTAAAATCTCCATAGGCAACCCTTTTTTTTTTTTTTTTTACAGGTTACCAGTTTAGAGTTACAGAGGAGGTCTAGTGCTAAAAGTATTGCTTTCGCTCTAAGGCACACGTCAATACCTCACATGTGTGGTTTAAACTGCGTTTACATATGTGGGCGGGACTTACATGCGCGTTCGCTTCTGAGTGCGAGCTACTAGGGACAGAGGCGTTTTAATTATTTTTTTATTTTTTTACGGAATAATTCAATAAGACCTCACATCTTGTCCTTCAGGCTGGAAAGCATGCGATCGGGAAAAAAATAAACACAGATCTCATGCTTTCAGCCGCGATTGCAGCTTTGTTCATGCTTCTGCCTCTGCATTTCTGGTGAACTGAGCATGCCCAGGGACTTAGAATTTTTGAGGTTGCTTTTTGGGTCTCATAGAGCGTGTTTTTTGGGTTAGAAATTTAAGGAGATAGTTAACAGGTGTACCCACTTACAAGCGAACCCAATGTAGAGACTGAACTTTGTCCATGTGTTTTCAATTGCGTCATTAACACACAAGCCTATGTTATATAAAGCATGTAGAGCATTTGTCAGCTGCCCTGAAAGAGGGCAGGTTGTGTGTGTGGGGGCTGGCAAGAATGTCTTTGCAAAAGATATGTTTTTGATCAAGGTTTTATTTTTGGCAATGTATGTTTTTTTTTTACGCTGTTCACTTACTTTGATATATTTGTACTGTATTATTTTGCAAAATATTTCTCAAGATGTTGTGACTAATATTTCAAACCTGTTTCTGTGGCTCTATTGTGTTATTTCCAAAGCATAAACCATATGCTGTTTACTGTTTAAATGAACCTGTTTATTTATTTTTTTATATTACTTTATTTTATGTTTTTTTGCTATCCTTGTTTTGTTGACCAATAAAATTACTTTCAAATTTTGAAGTTTGTTTTTTGTTACTTTTTCATGCTACAGATTTTGACTGCTGCAGCTGAATTAGGGCTGATTGGTTACAACAATCAGTTGTGATTTTTGTCTGGAAGCACTTTTCCTGGTGTGTATGCATGAAATGTTTACTGCCATGTTTATTCACCAAAAAAGTCAAGTACCCCTGACAGGACATTTTTTTTTTAGTGGATTTATCTTATCAAGAATTGCTGTCCAGACTTTCTTTTAAAGCACATGTGCAAGATGAAGGAAAACCTGCAAACATGGCCTGTTGGTGGGGGGGGGTGGGGTTGTGTGTTGGCGGACAGGCTTGAAGTGGGTGTTTGAGGGAAGCCAAGTGAGTGTTAGAACCCCTGGTTGTGTTGTTTGGGTTGGGCTTTGTGTCCCTTTTCTTAAAATTGGCTTCACTTCCTGTCACTCACACAGCTGAACAGGAAGTGAGGTTAAAACCCTACCAATGTCTTTTCTTGGGGAAACAGATCAATCTAACTAGTGTCCACATTAAGCAAATTGCTCTGCTGTGTACACCCCAAATGATTAGTTAGTTTGGGGTTTAGTAAAGGCAAAGCCACTCTGCAGTACAAGCATAGTCACTGAAAATCAGAGGGGAGGCACTGATGGTTTTAACATCCAATCCTGTAGAAGCAAAGTTTTTTTTTTCCTTCCTTGCTTGTCCACTTGTAGTGCAAAGTGGATTTGCCTTTAGTTAATGGACCCCAAAGTCCAAGATCCCTAATAATTTACACAGCAAAATGCTAGAGTGCAATTTACATAATGGGAAACTATTTAGATTGATCTCTGTGTCCCCAAGAAAAGATATTAGTAAGGTTTTACCCTCACTTCCTGTTTGGCTATGTGACAGGAAGTGAATGAATTTGAAGTAGAAAGTGACAACATTTGGGAGGTGTCTTCACCCTATCAGGGGTGCAGACATCCCCAAAAAATTAGCAGATGATACTTATTTGCAAATTCAGAAAATTGTTTATTTAACATTGGGTGGTGTTTGTGGGGGTCCCTAACACACATTCATACATATTAGCAACGCTGTATCCTGGCCTATTGGCATGGTTATATTTTCTTAGTCCTCTCAATAAAATTATCAGAAATGTGTGCTTAAAGTAGAGCTATAATCAACACTTTTCTCTTTCATTTTGGATGGAGGGATGGAGGGTTATAGGCCCTGTCAGTTTATTTTGTACCATCCCTGTCCAATTGGGGAGATTTGCCTACACTTCCTGCCCCATAGCCAAACAGAAAGTGAGAGAAAAACTATGCAAATTAAGGGAATCCAGTGCCCCCTCCCCCCCAGAACTAGTGTGTGTGTGTGTGTGTGTCCCTGAAAATTTCTGGGCGTGTCCTAAAAAAACAGGGTGTGGCCTTGACAGGAAGTGTGGGTTATTTTTCTATTAGGAGGTGCAGAAGTTTAGTCAGGCCTAGGGCAGCATAAAACCTAAATATACTCCTGCATATTAGGGCTTATTTAGACAGGATCTGATTTACAGCATGTTTTTAGATTGTGGGAGGAAACCCACGCAGGTACAGGGAGAACATGCAAACTCCAGGCAGATGGTGTCATGGGCGGGATTCGAACCAGCGACCCTTTTTGCTGCTAGGTGAAAGTACTATCTGTAGTGATAATGTATATGTATAGTGTCCAGTACTCCGGTTAGATAATTAATATCTTAAATGTTAGTATGATGACTATAAATTAAGTTGTTTTGCAGCAACACACCGATTCTCCAGAGAACGCAAATTTAATTAACTTCCAATAACATACAAAGTCCAAAGTCCACAGACGATACAAAGATCCAACAGAGTATTTCAGAATCCCATCTTTTCCTAGACCTGTGCAATATTCATCATAGAGTGACAAGACTACACTAGCTGAATGCCAGATTGAGTGTCTCAAATATTGGTCTCACACTCAAAAGGGAGGGGTTCCTTCAGGTCAATCAACTGTTTCCTTGAATGAAAACTTCCCCAAGTCTAATTACCATCAATAAATACTTCCTTATGTAAGGAAGTACCAGGCCATCTCACACAACTAGTCTTAGATAAGATTAACACATCAAAGGGTCCTCTGTACCTTTTTATACGTGTCGTTTGGCCACAAGATTTGGTCAGCAAACACCCTTTAATGTCTAACCTTGAATGCCTGTATGTAACACTATATATACTGTGCCTTACATATACCACAATATTTTAAATACCTACACATCTCTATTAACATTACTACACTATCCACTACACCACTGTGCTGAACGAACATGATTGCGGCTAAAAGGATGAGATCAGTGTTTTTTTTCCCATCTCATGCTTTCCAGCCTGGAGGACAGATGTGGGGTCTTATTGACCCCGCCTCTCTCCATAAAGAGGACCTGGCACACACTAGTCCTATTACAAGGGATGTTTACATTCCTTTTAATAGGAATAAAAGTAATCAAAAAAAAAAAATGGGACAAAAAAGTGCAAAAATAAAAATATTACGTAAAAAAAAAAAATTAACGAACCCCAAAAAATAAAACGCCCCTGTCCCTAGTAGCTTGCACTCAGAAGCGAACACGCATGTAAGTCCCGCCCACATATGTAAACACCGTTCAAACCACACATGTGAGGTATTGACGCGTGCGTTAGAGCGAGAGAAATAATTTTAGCACTAGACCTCTTCTGTAACTCTGAACTGGTAACCTGTAAAAAAAATTCAAGCGTCGTCTATGGAGATTGTTAAGTCCTGAAGTTTGGCGCCATTCCATGAGTGTGCGCAATATTAAAGCGTGACAAGTTAAGTATCTATTTACTCGGTGTAACATTATCCCTAAAAATTGTGCTAACTTTACTGCTTTGTTATTTTTAAATTCATGAAACCATTTTTTTTTTGTGGCCAAAAAAAAAAGGCGTTTGAAAAATTATTGCGCAAATACCGTTGGAAATAAAATAAAAAATGACCGCCACTTTATTCCCTAGGGTGTCTGCTAAAAAAATATATATAATGTTTGGGGGTCCTGAGTAATTTCCCAGGAACTAAATATAATTTTTACATGAAGGAGAGAAGTGCCAGAATAGGCACGGTATGGAAGTTGTTAAAGTGAAACAATAAAAGTGAAATATTCCTTTAAATTTCATACAGGGGGGGGAGGGGGGTATAACATGCCTGTAAAGTAGTGCATGTTTCCCGTGCTTAGAACTGTCCCTGTACAAGATGTAATTTCTGAAGTGAAAAAAAATCATGGCTATAAAGAATACAGTCATTGCTCATGGGGGGTCCCCCCAAATTCAATTACCAGGCCCTTCAGGTCTGGTATGGATATTAAGGGGAACCCCGCCATAAAAAAAAAAATTTAGTGGGGGTTCCCCCCAAATATCCATACCAGGCCCTTCAGGTCTGGTGTGGATTTTAAGGGGAACTCCACCCCAAATTGAAAAAAAATGGCTTGGAGTTCCCCCAAAAATCCACACCAAACCCTTATCCGAGCACGTTAGCCTGGCCGGCCGAAGAAAAGAGGGGGGGACAGAGTGCGGCCCCCCTCTCCTGAACCGTACTAGGCCACATGCCCTCAACATGGGGAGGATGTCCCCATGTTGATGGGGACAAGGGCCTCATCCCCACAACCCTGGCCGGTGGTTGTGGGGGTCTGCGGGCGGGGGGATTATCAGAATCTGGAAGACCCCTTTAACAAAGGTGACCCCCAGATCCCGCCCCCCCCCCCCCGTGTGAAATGGTAATGGGGTACATTGTACCTCTACCATTTCACCAAAAAAAGTGTCAAATTTTAAAAATGACAGTAGCCGGTTTTTGACAATTCCTTTATTAATGTCTTCTTTCCGCGCTTCTTCTTCTTTTCTTCTTTCATTCGGGTTTCTTCCTCCATCTTCCTCTGCTTCTTTCTTGGGTCTTCTCGTCTGAATCTTGCCTGACGTCTTCTCCCATATTCTTCTCCTTCCGTCTGCCTTCTCGTCCCGCATCTTCTTCTTCTTCCCCGGACGCTGCGCTTCAAATTGAAGTCCCTGCCTTGTGCCGCTCCTGTGACCACGCCCCCTCTGACGCCACGGGTAAACTCATAAGAAAGTCCGCATGTGGTATATGTGCGTCAGAGGGGGCGGGGTCACAGAGCGTCACACAGCGGGAACTTCAAATAGAAGCTCGTCCGCATCTTGTGCGGCTTCTTCTTCCCTGGACGCTGCACTTGGAAATTGAATTCCCCGCCGTGTGACGCTCTGTGACACCGCCCCCCTCTGACGCACATGACTTTCTTATGAGTTTACCTGTAGCGTCAGAGTGGGGTGGGGTCCTAGGAGCGGCACACGGCAGGGAATTCAATTTCAAGTGCTGCGTCCAGGGAAGAAGATGCGGGACAAGAAGGCCGACGGAAGGAGAAGAAGATGGAAGAAGACGCCGGGCAAGATGCGGACGAGAAGATCCAAGAAAGAAGCAGAGGAAGAAGAAGATGCGGGACGAGAAGGCCGACGGAAGGAGAAGAAGATGGAAGAATACGCCGGTCAAGATGCGGACGAGAAGATCCAAGAAAGAAGCAGAGGAAGATGGAGGAAGGAACCCGAATGAAAGAAGAAAAGAAAAAGAAGAAGAAGCGCGGAAAGAAGATATTAATAAAGGAATTGTCAAAAACCGTCTACTGGAATTTTTAAAAATGTTTACACTTTTTTTGGTGAAATGGTAGAGGTACAGTGTACCCCATTACCATTTCACACAGGGGGGGCGCCGGGATCTGAGGGTCCTCTTTGTTAAAGGGGTCTTCCAGATTTTGATAAGCCCCCTGCCCGCAGACCCCCACAACCACCGGGCAAGGGTTGTGGGGATGAGGCCCTTGTCCCCATCAACATGGGGACATCCTCCCCATGTTGAGGGCATGTGGCCTGGTACGGTTCAGGAGAGGGGGGGCTGCACTCTGTCCCCCCCTCTTTTCTATGGCTGGCCAGGTTAACATGCTCGGATAAGGGTCTGGTGTGGAATTTTGGGGGAACTCCACGCCATTTTTTTTTCAATTTGGGGTGGAGTTCTTCTTAAAATCCACACCAGACCTGAAGGGCCTGGTATGGATATTTGGGGGGAACCCCCACGTCATTTTTTTTTACGGCGGGGTTCCCCTTAATATCCATACCAGACCTGAAGGGCCTGGTAATTGAATTTGGGGGGACCCCCACTATTTTTTTTTATTTTTTATGAATGAATCCTCTCAGAATTGCCGGGAGCCGACAATTCATTATAGCCGCGAGTGAATTTTAAATGTCTTTTTTTCCTTCAGAATGTCATTTTGTGCAGAGACAGTTCTAAGTGCGGGAAACATGCGCTATTTCACATGCTGACTTTACACCCCCCCTAGGTATGAAATTTAAACGAATATTTCACTTTTATTGTTGCACTTTAAGCATTATTAAATTCACTGCTCCCGAAAAAACGGTCGTTTTAAAAAATAAAAAAAGCATTGATACATGTCCCCTGGGGCAGGACTCAGGTCTCCAAACACTTTATAGGATAAAACTTGCATATTAGCCTTTAAAATGAACACTTTTGATTTCTCCCATAGACTTCTATAGGGAGTTTGGCGGCGGCTTTACATATCAATTGCATTGCGCCCTCTACTACGATGGTTCATGCGCCTAATTAAGGATTCATCCGGAGTACTAATTAAGCCATGAAAAGGCGCAGCGCATTGACATTAGTAAATCAGCCCCCTGGTGTTGGCGCTTTAATCATCATGGCACCATGGTTAATTATGGTGTCAGGGTGATTGAAGAACATTATTCATATTATTACATTGTAATTTTAAATTAAATAGTTCAACTGCCACCAGATGCGGATTGTCACTTGCCACGTTGCCTGCCACCAGAATGCAGCTCGTCACCAGAGTGCAGCTTGTCACCAGAATTCAGCTTGTCACCAGGCTGCCATTTTAAAGAGAAGACCAGCTCTCATGGAGGTCGAGGGGAAGAAACAAGAGGCGGAGCCCAGGTGGCTAGAACAAACCAATATGGGAGAAAAGCACTGGACCACAGCAATAAGGATAAATCAGGCCACTGGTAAAATAAATAAAATGTTTATTTCATAAGTATTGGTGATAGGAGCACTGTGGTATGCAGAAAGCTGGTTACAGTCATGCAGAAATCATGATGGAGGACCAAAGCTCTCAGTATCTGGAGGATGGAGCTGCGTAGATGACAGGTAGGCTCATAGACACAGATGAACTGCAGGGCAAGTTGTCACAGAGATGCCACTGACAGAGGATTCTGACCGAGGTACAGGAGAGTGGGCCCTGGAGACCTGTGGGCTGGAATCCCAGGAGAATGAACCTGTAGCGGTAGCCCAAACCATCAGGGACCTCTTTCTATGCAAGCCATGCCTGTTGCACGGAGATGACATCACAGCCTGGTGGAAGTATCGGTCCGCAAGCTGAGGGCAAGCCCGAACACAAGCCCAAGAGGCACTAATACCAGGGCTGAGAGGGATAAAACAGCAGATGAGGACTAGATGTTTTGGGGTCGAACCCCTTTTTCAGGTCAACTTAACCCAGGTGGCCTGCCATTATGAATAGAGCTGCCGCCAACCCCCCACCCCGCTGCCTTTCCCACAACAGGTCACATATCGGCAGCGGAGTGGGGGGTTGGCAGCAGCTTCATTTCTATTGGCAGCCACCAGGGCTCTGCCTCTTGGTTATTCCCCTTGGCCTCCAAGAGAGCTGGTCTTCTGTAAAATGGCAGCCGGCGGAGTCAAATCACCAGCACTGGCAATGGACCTCTATCTAACGACGGCTCTGGCGACATTGGGAGTCGGGACAAAACCATTTTCCCATGATTTTTCCTGGGACACGGTAAGACCGGGACAAGGGTCAGGATTAGGGATGAGCTTCGAGTTCGAGTCGAACTCATGTTCGACTCGAACATCGTATGTTCAGCCGTCGAATTGCGAACATTATAGGCCGTTCGCGCCGAATTCCAGTGGCGCGTCATGGCCCATAATTCACTGCGGCATCACAGTGCGTTGCTGGCTAATGATTTGCCAATCACAGCGCCACCTGTACAGAGAGCCGTAATTGGCCAAAGACAGGGTGGCTTTAGCCAATTATGCCTCAGGAAATTTAGTACACGCCCCACACTATATAAGGCCGCCTGCGTGGCGGCCTTGTGTAGTGTTTTGCGGCGGTGGTTAAAGATAGACAGAGAGAGAGAGACAGTGTCATTTCAGTTAAGTTAGATAGAGCAGGCAGCCAGGCGAGTCAGTTACAGTTTCAGTGTTACAGAGGATATAAATGCATCCCAGGTGGTGTATATATATTTATGCACTGTACTGAGTTTAGCTAGATCCGTTCCTGTATGCTCTTCCTAATATACTGACAGGCAGGCAGGTGATTGTGCTAGCTGCAGTATTTTCACTTAGTGTCATTTGCACAAAATGCTTACCTAAATACAGTTGCTGGTGTTCTCATACAAATACCACAGGCAGGGATCTGCAAGTATTTTCACTTGGTGTACTGTGTCCTCTGCACAATGTGCACCTAAAGCTACGTGAATACAATTGCTTGTGTTCTCATATTATTACCACAGGCAGGGATCTGCAAGTATTTTCACTTGGTGTACTGTGTCCTCTGCACAGTGTGCACCTAAAGCTACGTGAATACAATTGCTGGTGTTCTCATACTAATACCACAGGCAGGGATCTGCAAGTATTTTCACTTGGTGTACTGTGTCCTCTGCACCTAAAGCTACGTGAATACAATTGTTGGTGTTCTCATATTAATACCACAAGCAGGGATCTGCTAGTATTTTCACTTGGTGTACCGTGTTCTCTGTATAGTGTGCACCTAAAGCTACGTGAATACAATTGCTGGTGTTCTCATACTAATATCACAGGCAGGGATCTGCAAGTATTTTCTCTTGGTGTACTGTGTCCTCTGCACCTAAAGCTACGTGAATACAATTGCTGGTGTTCTCATATTAATACCACAGGCAGGGATCTGCAAGTACTTTCACTTGGTGTACTGTGTTCTCTGCACAGTGTGCACCTAAAGCTACTTGAACACAATTGCTGGTGTTCTCATACTAATACCACAGGCAGGGATCTGCAAGTATTGTCAGGATTTGTGCAGCTACATCTCCCTGCAGTCCATTAGTATGTCTGGAAGGACAACAAGGAGAGGCAGAGAGTCACAAGCTGATAAAAGAGGGCAAGCAGGTTCTGCATCTAGAGGCAACAGTGCTGGAGGGAGGAATCTAGGAATGGCACGGTCCGAGCACTGTGGCAGCTAGATGGGAGCTCCCGGTCCTCAGCGTAATGATGGTCCCACTCCCCCCGCCTCTGACCCCCCTCCGCTGTGAGGTCTCTCTCTCCCCGTCTGGTCCCCGTCCCACCCCGCAGATACCGCCGGTTCGTGGCTGTGCGATCTCCGAGTGGAGCGGCATACCTGTAGGAGGCTTACGACTCTGTTGACGAGGGGAACGCTCCACGTGGAGAGTGCGCTGGAGCCCCGGTGGTGTCTGGGGAGTGCAGCTGGAGTACAAGCGGGGCCGGTCGGTGCTGGGGACGAGGAGCGCCTGTGGAGGTAGCCGTGGAGAGAGCGTCCAGCCCCGGATCCAGCCCCGGATCAAGGTCGAGGAGTGAAGCATGGAAGCAGTAAGACCGGCAAGAGGGTCGTAGGCGAGGCCCAGCAACCAACGGGGTCCCTCGCTCTGCTTCATACCCCTAAAGATAAGTAAGTAAAACCTTGGTCGCCCCACGACCAGCGTTCACGAACCCCTGAGGCAACTAAGCGTGAGTACCACATTGGTTACATCAGCTACTTGGAAAAAAAAAAAAAAACTATCGGGACAATGTTATTTTGTTGGGAAAAAACTGAGCATAGAAACATGGATGTATTATTTCATGAGCTTTTGGGGATGGTTTTCTTTTTTTTGTGTGTTTTGAACCAGCAATCAAAATCTTAATTCAATAGGCAGAAAGCCACTCTCTCTCCTGGTCTGCATATCTCTTAGGGTTGCCTAAAATGACGCATTGAACTTTCTACTAGCAAAGAGAGTGTGGGGAAAGTGCACGACTAAAACATTGACAAATATTGATAAATTAGAGTGCTCTTTCCTATTGCAAAAAAAAAAAAAGGGGGATAAGAACTATAAGTGTCAAGCTGAGAGGGGATAAAAGACTAACTGATGCCACAGTATATGAGGAAAAAAACGGAAGAAAGATCTTTCTTAAACATATATTGCCTATATACTTACAGACACACAGACGTGATAAGTGGCAACTGTGAGCGGCAAATTAATTAAGAATTACAAATACGCCAAACTGCTGCGATTTCTATATTTCTATAATTGAACATAAAGCTATGATTGAACGGTTTGAACAGTTTGGATTGCTGAGCAGAGGGGATGAACGATATCTAGGATTGCATAGATATTATAAAATAATTGCCTGTCATTATTTGCCCCTATTGCTCCGTGCTGCTTCCATCAAGGTGCCTTGGGTCTCCCCCTGCCCCTTCTTTTCTTTTCTCCTCCCTTTCTGTTCCCCCCCACCCTCGAGACAAGTAAGTATTTCAGCAGCTCATATCGGTGTTACGGTAAGGTTTGGGGGAGGACGGACTAAGACACTAAGCAACAAGGCAGAGTTAATGTGAGTGAGCCATTTTGGGCCAAAAATGAGTACAAGGGCCAGGGGAGCGAGAAGGGGGTAACATCAACCACCCGATTAAGTCAAAGCCCGGGCCCGATGAACAAATTTGTAACCCATGGGAGTAATTGGGACAAACAACCAGTGGAAAAACAACAAGGTGTTAAGAACATCCAGACCGAGAAGGAGAAGGAGAAGAAAAAGGACAAGACAAAAATGGCTCCTAAAAATCCTATAGAACAGGATACTTTGTCTGAGACTAGGACAGACCATGAGATGGAAACGGAGTTTGAACAGAGAATAGAGGAGGAACAACAATATAGGTCACTACTACCCACAAAAATCGAAATACAAGGTATGTTTGCTGCACTAGAAAAATCACTCAAATCACAAGTGGAGAGAAATATGGGGCATATGTTGGAAAGATTGGAAGAAGTAGAAAAAAAACAGATTTTAATAAAATCACCATTAGAGGATTAGAGGAAGAAATTAAATCTATAAAAAAAAAGAACAACAGGAACAAGCGTACAAATTAGAAGACCAAGAAAATAGAGACAGAAAGAAAAATATCAGAATACGCGGAGTCCCAGACCCTTCTCAGCCGGAAAATCTTCCAGAAATAATAAGGCAAGGAAGGGGGTGGGTGGGGGAGGTTGGAAGGAGGGGGTGGGTAGGAGATTAGGTTCGGTTATCTGTCTTGAAACACCTGTTGAAAAAAAAAAGATATGTCTAATGTAAATTTTATTACATATAATGTAAGAGGCCTCAGTTCCCCAGAAAAAAGACATATGGTCCTAAAAGAGATTGAAAGGTATTCTGCAGAAATAGTCTTCCTACAGTCGACACATATAACAGTGGATTCCAGTATCAGACTCTATTCTCAGGCAGTCCCAACCTGGTACAATGGAGATTCCCCACAGAAAAGAGCAAAGGGGGTTGCCATAGGGATAGGGAAAAATATTTGTTTCAAGGTTGAAGAAAGGGAAGTCGACCCAGAGGGTCGCTACCTGTTTTTAAGAGGGGTCCTGCAAGGGAAAAAATACACGCTTGCAAATATATATTGTCCTAATAGACACCCCCAAAAGTATCTCAGGGGGATTCTAAATGCACTAATGGACTTCAAACAAGGTTATGTTATCCTAGCAGGAGATTTCAACTTTTCAATGGAACATTATCTTGATAGTACGTCTGGTGCACAGATGCGAGACTCCAAGCAACTGCGACTATTAAAAAAAAAAAAAGTTCAATCAGCAGTTAATAGATCTGTGGAGAATTACACATCCTAATAAAAAGGATTATACATATCATTCATCAGTGCACGATACGTATTCAAGATTGGACTATCTAATGGTAGATCAGGGAGTATTGGAATATGTCATTAAAACTTCAATAGGTGTAATATAAATTTCTGTCCATGCTCCGATAATAGTTAAAATATGGTTTAATGAGATAAAACAAAGAAAGGGGATGTGTAATCTGAATGAAGAACTTGTAGATGATATGGAAGTATGTAGTGTAGTAAAAAAAGAGATTGAGCAATTTTTTTTTGACAAACAATACACCTGATGTTAGTACTGCAACAATATGGGAAGCTCATAAGGCGTGCATCAGGGGTAGGTTAATCTCCATAGGGGCAGGGAAAAAGAAGGTAAGAGAAGCAAATAGGAAAAATATAATAAGGGAGTTACAGGACCTTGAACAAAAACATAAAAATCAAGGAGAAAGTGAAATATATCAGAAAATAGTGATAAAGAGGGCCCAATTTAGAGACTTGATGGAACTTGAAACCATAAACATATTCAAGAATGTAGTAAAAGAAAGATATATAAATGGGGGAATAAACCAGGGAAATATCTGGCCAGAATATCTAAGGAAAAAAAATATATAAACTATATTGAAAAAATAAAAAAACAGGTAGGACAGATAAAATATTAGACTTCTGAAATTGCAGAAGCTTTTCAGACTTTTTATAGTGCACTGTATTCCATTAGAAAGGGAGAAACTCAGGGTCAGAAAGAAAACATAAAAATAAAAATTAAGGAATACTTAGAGGAAGCCAATTTACCAAAGATGTCACAAGAAAATGCCGAATTCCTAGAAGGTCCAATAACTCAGGAGGAAATCTATAAAGCCATTCAAGAAACATCTGGAGGTAAGAGCCCAGGATCGGATGGGTTACCGATTAAGTATTACAAAAAATTCAAAGAACTTTTGGTCCCAGAGCTATGCAACTATTTCAACAGATTGGGAGAAGAGGAAGAAATAAGAAAAGAATCGCTCCTTGACAACATTTCGATTGTTCCTAAAACGGGAAAAGATGGAACTCTGTTCCAATTACCGTCCAATAGCATTGTTAAATGCTGACATAAAGGTATATGCAAAAATATTGGCAACGAGGATAAAGGGCCATATTCTCAAAGAAGTTACGCCGGCTTATATGGAGATGCGCGGCGTAAGTGTAAAGATGCGCCGTCGTATCTATGCGCCGTAGTCACAGAACCAGATACGCCAGAAACAAGGCTTCTCCCGTCCGTCTTAACTTGTTTAAGTTTACGCAGCGTAGGCGCATATTTCAGCTGATGGCATCCTGCGCTGCCATAGAAATAGTATTCAAATATGCAAATGATGTAGATGCGCTTATTCCCGAACCTACGCGCGATCGGCGTAGGCTACGCGCTGTGCGCGTAAGACGAATGGCCGGCCTAAAGTTACCCCTCATAAAGCACGGGTAACTTTGCTCCAGACCTGAGTAAGTCAGCTTGAAAGCAAATACAGCAGCACCATCATCCCGACGAGCTGAGCAACCACACCTATAGGACAACACATTCGTATGCCAACATGCCAGGGGCAGGAGTGGTCTTAGCACTACTAGTGTGTGCAGAGGCGCGTAGAAGGAGGAGGGCACGTAGGAGGGCACGTGAGAGGATATACCCACCGCGCATTTGCCTCTTTGGCATGGGTGATTTGGAGGTGTATCGCCGTTTCAGATTCAGCCCTGATGCCATCCTGGAAATTACCAGAGCCCTGCAGGATGACATCACCAGCCAGACACACCGCTAACATGCAGTGCAGCCACTGGTGAAGGTCCTGGCAACACTGCATTTCCTGGCCACTGGTTCTTTTCAAAGAACAAGTGGAGACGTGGCTGGGATATCACAAACCAGCATGAGCAGATGTGTGCACCAGGTTGTCCCCGCAATCCTCAGACGCATGTCCCACCACATCATCAAACCCACCCAGGAGGACCTGCGGCTGAAGGCAATTCGTGAGTTCTGCCTAATTGACGGATTCCCACGCACCGTGGGGGCCATTGATTGCACACATGTGGCACTACTTCCCCCCCATGAGACAGAGCACATTTATCGCAATCGGAAGCATTGGCATTCAATCAATGTACAGGTGATAGTGGATGCCCATGGCCTCATATGGCACGTCCGTGCCAAACACCCAGGATCCAGCCATGACAGCTTCATATACCGTCAAAGCGACATCCCAAGACAATTTGAACAGAACGTGTACGGGGACAGCTGGCTGGTTGGTGAGTGACATGGGTGTCAGGTATGACTGTCCCCCCCATGATGCAGACATCACGAGGGGCACATGCATGACTAAAATCCTCCTGTCTTTTCCCTTCCAGCTGACTCTGCATATGCACTTGGACCCCATCTCATGACTCCATTCCGGAACCCCCAAACCCCAGGAGAGAGAAGATACAATGAAGCACACGCACGTACCCGTGGAGTGGTGGAACGCACATTTGGCCTCCTTAAGTCACGTTTCCGATGCCTGGATAAGACTGGGGGGACCCTGTTGTATTCCCCAAACTTTGTGTGTCAGATCATCGCTGCATGTTGCGTGCTGCACAACTTCGCAGTGAGAAAGGGCCTGGAGATTGACCTACATGATGACTTGACCCCCGAACCAGACAATCCCCCCTAACCGAGGCTACCCCATCTGCTGATGGTACAGCAGTCAGGAGATGTCTCGTGGAACGAATCTTTGAACGTTAAACACACACATTAAACATGGCACAATGAGAATGCACGCATGCACACCACTGTGGTCCCTAGCACACACACCCAACATGCACATCACATTGGATTAGACCGAAGTACCCCACATGGTACTAGGGAGCAGCAACGCCGCGTCAAGGCCCCAATGATGTTGCTGTCCATTCATTCGTCATTCATACGGACCTGGGGAGAACTTATCCCCAACGCCGGAGGGTGACACCCCTTACTGGCAGGAGTGTCACCCCCCCCCCCCACATTCACACACCATTCACACTGTACTCTGCACTACTGCCTGTGTGCAGCACCCAAAAAAAAGCTCTTAACCAGAGCAAATAATATAAAAAAAGCTCTTAACCAGAGCAAATAATATAAAAAAGCTCCTAAACAGAGCAAATAATATAAAAAAAAGCTCTTAACCAGAGCAAACATAAGTTAAAAAAAAAATCACTTGCCCCGGCGCGGGCTACGCCTGGTGCCCAGGTTCCTGGCACTCACTTGCCTGGGGGGTGCCTCAGTTGGGGGGGGTGGGACATCAGGTGGAGGAGCATCCCCAGGTCCCTCCCTGGCTGCCCTCCAAAGCCACCGCTATGCGGGTGAGCACAGCCTCCAGGGAAGCTGTCTGGGCCTGCTGGGAAGCTGTCTGGGCCTATACAGCCACTCGAAGGCACCTGACCTCCCCCACAAGTTCAGCTGTGGTCGTCTGCAGCTCCCCCAGGCTGGTGACTGTGGCTGCACTGTTTCCAGCGACATCTTGGATAGCATCCGGTACAGCTCCCGAGGAGGCCAGGCTGTTAGGCGCCTCAACTCCACCACGAGTTCCCCCATATGGCGGCTCTGTTGGTCCTGCTGCCTGGCAAGATTTTCTTGCAGCACTCCTGCCGCACCCCTTGTCTTGTGGGTCGCCTTCCTGGGGACAGGTGTGGCTGGGGCCCTTGCATAGGGGGAGGACCTTGAGGGGCTGGAGATGAGGGGGATGGGACGGGAGGGGACTGGAGAGGGTGTTGGAGGACCCTGAGGGGCTGGAGATGTGGCGGGTTTGGGATGGTCCTGCCACCACATGAGAATCCTCCAAAAAGAGGAACACCTCCTCATGGACGACCTCCTCCTCAACCACCTCCTGCGCGGAGGACTGCCCACTCCCCTCCACCAAGGCCTGTTGGCTTCCCAGGGGGTCAGCCACAGAAGCAGGATGCTCAGGGGATGAGCTCGGACGGCCACTGGCAGCATCGGATGGCCCCGCTACCTCCTGCACACCTGTGGATGACACAAAACATTCACATGTTGGTGGACCCACACACTTGTCACATGTCCCCCCCCCAAACATGCTACACACCAGATAGAAGATAAAACACATTTACCTGTCCTCATGGGCAGCTCACTTGAGTCGTGGCCCTCCAGGGCCTCCACCTGTTCCCTCTGAAGGCAGCGGGCAATCACTTGCTCCTCTTCTGTGAGCCGAATGGGACAGGGTGGCCCCACTCCAGTGCCCCTGGAATGCTTGTTAATGGTGGCAATCTTATTTCTCACCACATTCCGCAGGTCATTCATTTCTTTTTTAATGTCCTGGGGGGTCCTGACCTCATGGCCTAAGGCATTCACCTGTGCAGCAATTCTCCTAAGGATCTCATCCTTTTTTGTCTTGCTGGTGCTGCCACTATCTGCACCATGGAGGCGAGCATCGTATCTCTCCATGGCAGAGACAATGATGGCCCTCTCATCTGGGGTGAAGTTTTTTTTTCTTCTCTCCTTCCTGGGTCCAGGCATTGCAAAGCTAAATATCCAAATATCACGGACACCACCAACACAATAAATGGAGTCACTTTGCGCTCGTTGGGCGCATGTGGTGACGCTTTTATGCACTGGGCCGGCCCAGCTCAGGGGGGAGTTACGCCAAATGTTGGTTTGCGCATGCGCAGAGGGCGGAGCACGTCCGGCGAATGCTCCGTTCGCTCTGGACATCATTTGCATGGGGTCACGGTTCATTAGAATGCTTCACGCCCACTTCCCTCCTACCGTCACTTGCGCCGGCTTACGCCAACACATTTAAGTTGCGCGAGCGCATCGTAGGACGCATGTGGTCCGGGAATATGGGACAGCTCTCTCCGAGTTAAGTCGGCGTAGCGCATCTGAGATGCGCTACGCCTGACTAAATATGCGCCGATCTACGAGAATATGGCCCCAAGTCATTATTGCCGGACTTAATAAATATAGATCAGGCTTTGTAAAAGGGAGAGAAGGGAGGTATAATAGTTCAAGAACTATGGGCCAGATTCACGTACAGTGGGCGCAACGTAACGTAACCGGTTTACGTTACACCGCCGCAATTTTTCCGATTTAGTGCTCGATCCACAAAGCACTTACCTGGAAATTTGCGGCGGTGTATCGTAAACAGGTCCAGCGCAAGGCGGTCCAATTCAAATGGAGCGGGTACCATTTAAATTAGGCGCGCTCCCGACGTGCTTTGCGCGAAATTACGACGCGCCAACGTTTTGTGAATCGCGACATGAAAAAAGATTTACGACGGGAAAAATAAAAGATTTAAAAAAAAAATCAAAAGCGACGCGGGAAAGACAGGCATACTTTAACATGGTGGAGTACTTTTACACCATGTTAAAGGTGCACTATCTTTGCGACGGAAATCTAACACTTGCGACGCCGTTACGACGGGAAAAATCTTTGTGGATCGCCGTAACTCCTAATTTGCATACCCGACGCTGGTTTACGACTCGAACTCCCCCCAGCGGCGGCCGCAGTACTGCATCCTAAGATCCGACAGTGTAAAACAATTACACCTGTCGGATCTTCTGGCTATCTATGCGTAACTGATTCTATGAATCAGTCGCATAGATAGAAACAGAGATACGATGGCGTATCAGGAGAAACGCCGTCGTATCTCTTTGGTGAATCTGGCCCTATATTGTTATTACAGGAGGATGACAAGAAGAAACCCCCAGTCGCACTTATGTCAATAGATGCTGAAAAAGCATTTGATAGAGTCGACTGGGGGTTTATGATGGAAACTTTGCGAACTATAGGTCTGGGACCCAGATTTATGAAATGGGTGAAAAACTTATATAATCACCCGACGGCAAGGGTGAAGGTCAACGGGAGTGTGTCGTCTGTGTTTGAAATGATGAATGGAACCAGACAGGATTGCCCGCTCTCACCCCTCCTGTATGTAATATTGCTGAATATAGGGGGGGGGTGAGAGTGGGGGAGGATGAGCATAAGGTAGCGGCGTACGCAGACGACATACTCCTATATGTGACCAAACCTAGACTCTCTCTTCCCAACGTAATGAAAGAAATAAAAAAATACGGGGAACTCTCCAATTTTAAAATAAACCCTATAAAATCTGTAATCTTGAACCTAGGAATAGATATAAAAGAAGAAAAAGATTTACAGAAAGAATTTCCATTTACTTGGGGAAAAAAACATTAACATACATAGGAATAAAGATTACACCCAGACTAGAAAAACTATACCTGGCCAATTATATTCCTTTAGTTAATGAAATAAAACAAGATATGAAAAACTTAGCAAGGAAACCGATCTCCTGGGTAGGTAGGATTAATGCATTTAAAATGATGATATTACCGAAAATAATTTATAAGTTCCAAATGCTTCCTATAAGAATCCCACAAAGCTTCTTCAAGATAATTAAAACTTTAATCCCGAAATATATTTGGCACGGCAAAAAGGCCAGAGTAAACTATACTTTACTAAGTCGTAAAAAAATGGGGGTTGGCGCTCCCAGATATAAAGAGATACTATTACGCTGTAATATTAGCAAGGTTAGCTGAATGGACAAATATATACACTAAAAAGAAGTGGGTACAGATGGAAGACACAATAAGTTTGACACAATTAAATAAGAATGTTTGTATACCACCTAAAGTCAAGTCAAGTCAAGTAAAGTATAACGAAGAATGTATTTAAAATATGGGACACACTATACAGGAAAAATGGGAATACAACTCCACATTAATCCCATTAGCAGGCACAATTTTTTTTTCACCAGGTAATAAGACACGGATGGGAAAGCAATTGGGTGTTAAAAAATTAGGGAATATTGTCACACAAGGTAAAATAAGGCCAAGAAATGATTTACAAGCACTAGAAGGGGTTCGACATTTTAGTGAATGGGAGTATTTTCAATTAAAGCACTTTGTGAGCACTTTACCACAGCCGATTAGAGATGACAAAACATTAAACCCAATAGAAAAGCTATGCTCTATTGGAAAACCACTAAAACACGGAATAGCGTTATTATACGGAATATTAGTGGACTTAGAGACGCAGGGAACACTGACATGTGTAGAAAAGTGGGGACACGACATTGGTAAAAAGCTAGAGGACTCACAAATGATAGGTGCAGTGTTCAATTTTGCCTCTGACATCACCACAATCTAAGCAAATTATAAATGTATGGTACACTGGCATTTGACCCCTGAGAGAATGAGTAAAATACATCCAAATAATTCTGCGTTGTGTTGGAGGGAGTGTAAACAAATAGGAACAACAATGCATATCTGGTGGGACTGCCCGAGAATGCAAGAGTACTGGGAAGAAGTTTTAGAATATATAGAAGAAATAACATGGGGAAAGATCCTGCGGAATCCCTTGACTTGTTTGTTTCACGGAACAGACAGGCCAAAAAAACAGTATGGAATGATTTTAGTTCCGGTGTTGCTAAATGCAGCAAAGGGCCTAATACCAAAAAACTGGTTACACCCAAAGATGCCATCCTTAAAAGAGTGGATACAACAAGTAGACTATATAGCAGAAATGGAATATCTGGAGTGAGGAGAACTGTGAGGAGAGGCCAGATGTAGAACAGTCTGGGAGAAATGGAGAGCTTTCAAATGAGGCAATAATAGAAACAGACAGGTGAAGATACAACTAAATAAGTTGAATGCCAATGGTGACCGACAGATCCGAAGGGGGGAAGGGGGGGTGGGGGATGAGGGGGGAATTAGGGGGGAATAAATGGAAGAAACAAGGGAGCACTTGACGCTAGGGTAGCCTTGAGGGAATGATGGTTACAACTAATTTTGGTAATTCATTTATGAATGACTATTCTTTTATATATAAGAAAGAAGGAAAATGTATGTAAAAGAAGTATAAAAAAAAAAAAAATATTTTACAAACAAAAAAGAGGCAAATGGGGAAAGACCACATAGAAGCCATAAAACGAAACCATAGAAGAGAAGTAATGGGCAAATTCACCGTGAGCATGTCTCACTGTCCTTTTTGGTTGAGTCTCAAGTGGTTGAAAAAAAAAAAAAATAGAGGCAACAGTGCTGGTCGTGGACTCGGTGCATTCTCATCAGTACGTGGCCGTGGGACACGCTCGTCATTTGTTTGGCAGCTGGCCAACAACATTGAGCCGCAACATTGCGAACACTTGGTAGAATGGATGACCAAGCTGTCCTCATCCTCCTCATCCTCTCTCACCCAGGCTCAGGGTTCTTTGTCTGGCAAAGCAGCTGCCAACGCGGCCTCTTCCCTCTGCTCAATGGCATCAGTCACTCCTTTCCTAGCCCCACCATATCCTCCTGAGGAGTCCCCCGAACTGTTTGACCACAATGTTGGATACATGCTGCAGGAGGATGTGCAGCGTTTTGAAGGCTCCGATGATGATACCCAGCTAGAGGAAGGCAGTAACGTGAGCCCAGAGAGAGGGGGTGCCCAAGAAGGACAGCAATCTGGCAGTCATGTTCCCCCAGCTGCATCATACTGCCAGGTTTTCTACAGTGATGTGGAGGGAGGGGATGTTGAGGTCACTGACTCCACGTGGGTGCCTGATAGGAGAGAGGAGAAACATCTCTAATGAGGCAGGAGGCCCTGCAGGGGCCAGCTTAAGGGCAGCACACCAACTGCATCACACCGCA
This sequence comes from Rana temporaria, assembly GCF_905171775.1. Classification (NCBI taxonomy): domain Eukaryota; kingdom Metazoa; phylum Chordata; class Amphibia; order Anura; family Ranidae; genus Rana; species Rana temporaria. Next base: position 98,329,132 of record NC_053500.1, read on the forward strand.
GAGCTCCGCATGTGCAGGGCGCTGCTGTCTCTCCACGTTATTCCAAAAGTTATTTTGTGTGGGCCTTTTTTGAGACGAGTGCATCAGATCGCACCGCTGCTATTTGCAACATATGTCGCAAGCGTATCTCACGTGGCCAAAACATCACCCGCTTGGGCACCACATGCTTGACCAGACATATGTCGACTTGCCATGCAGTTAGTTGGCAAGCGTACCTCAAAGATCCACACCAAAGACCTCTCCTTGCTCCTCATCAGCTGGGATCTCCAATTCCACTATACCTTCAGTCCTCTCTGAAGCCTGCACTGATAGGACTGAAGGTGTAGAATTAGCTGTGTGACAGCCAAGTACTTGCAACCTACTATCGGTACACCAACGTCAGATTGTACCAGGCAAATTTCCCTGCCCCAGCTGCTGCAGCACCGAAAGAAGTTCGCTCCCAGCCATCCACATGCCCAGCGGTTGAATGCTAGCTTAGCTAAATTGCTCGCACTTCAACTGCTGCCTTTTCAGTTGGTAGACTCTGCCCCCTTCCGGCTCTCTACCTGCATGTGGAAGGCAATGTCCATGCCTCGACAGGGCAGTCAGCGGTAAGGTGCATATTACCGCTGACTCATGGTCCAGCAGGCACGTTATCTATCTTTCACGGCACATTGGGTGACTCTGCTGGCAGCTGGGAAGGATGCAGGACAAGGTACAGTAGTGTTGGAGGTTGTTCCGCCACTACACCTCCAAAATGCTACTGGCTACTGGTGATTGTGACACACCCCTCTCCTCCACCCCCTCCTCTCCTTCTTCCTCCATGGCCTCTTCCTGTGCTGATTTGTCCTGGGAACCAGCAGTGCTGCGTAGGCGTTCAAGGAGCTACGCATGTACGCAGGCAGGCATCAATGAGAATGGCACCAGGATAGGGTCAGGGGAGCTTGTTTTTTTTCCCCATGCCAGTGGGCCATGATCGGGGATGCATGCACTGTCCTGTCACCATTTGAGGAGGCCACGAGGATGGTGCACAGTGATAGTGCATGCATCAGTGACACTGTCCCTCTTATCCACCTGTTGGAGCACACGCTGCGTGAAATAATGGACAGGGCACTTGAGGCAGAACAGAGGGAGGAAGAGGAGGACTTCCTTACCTCTCAAGGCCCCCTTTATCCAGACAGTGTTCCTGCTTGCCCACCTATCACACAGGAAGAGGACAAGGAGGAGGATTGTGTCAGGATGGAGGTGGAGCCTAGCACTCAGCATCAGCAGCAGTCATCAAGGGATTAATTACAGTCCCAAGACACCCATGGACTTGTACGTGGCTGCGGATCATGTTGTCCTCAGTGACCCAGAGAACTCTGCACCGAATGCCTCAGCAAACCTATGCTGCATGGCCTCCCTGATCCTGCAAAGCCTGCAGAAGGATTCTCGTATTCGTGCTATCAAGAAGAGGGATCATTACTGGCTGGCAACCCTCCTTGATCCACTTTACAAGGGTAAGGTTGCGGACCTTATCTTGCCGGCGGAGAGGGAGCAGAAGATGAAACAACTTCGGGAGGCCTTGCAGAAAGGTCCTGGTCCTGGACAAAGTGTTGCTGAGGCTTCGGTCAGTCAAAGAAGGAGAGTGGCCGTTTGACCGATGCATTCAGACAATTTTTTAGTCCACAGCCCCAAGGTATGACCAGTTCCAGCAACCATCGCCAGTGTCTGTTTTACATGGAGTGGGAATACCTAGGGGCAAGATCAGACTTGGACACCTTTCCCACCGAAAATCCTCTGGGTTACTGGGTCTTGAGGATGGATCACTGGCCAGAGCTTGCACAGTATGCAATTGAGCTACTGGCCTGTCCTGCATCCAGCGTTCTTTCGGAATGCACATTGAGTGCTGCTGGAGGCTTTGTAACCGATCACAGGGTGTGCCTCTCCACCGACTCGGTCAATCGACTGAGCTTCATAAAAATGAATCAAGCTTGGATCACCACCAGCTACGAAGCACCTGATGCTGATGTAACTGAATATTTTTTTTTAAATGTCAGATCCCTTCAAGACTGCCTATACTGATGCTGAGTGACTATCCTGTCATGCTGAGTGACTATGCTTTTCCTCCTCAATGATCATGCTGATAGCTTGTAAGAACATTTTTGGTTCTGGGCACCGCCACCAGTGGCTAAGTCCCAATTTTTTTGCCCCTGTTTAACAGGGGGTGTATAATTACAATTGTTGATGCAATACTTTGCAGCAGGGCTCATTCCTGCGCTCCAACTAGAGTATTTGTGAAGGGTTGCAGTGTTGTGGCACCAGCACCAGTGCCTAAGGCCCAATTTTTCTGTCCCTGTTTAACAGGGGCGTGTAATTACAATTTGTTATGCAGTACTTTGCAGCAGGGCTCATTCCTGCGCTTCAACTAGAGTATCTGTGAGGGGTTTCAGTGTTGTGGCACCAGCACCAGTGCATAAGGCCCAATTTTTCTGCCCCTGTTTAACAGGGGTGTGTAATTACAATTTTTGATGCAATACATTGCAGCAGGGCTTATTCCTGTGCTCCAACTACAGTATCTGTGAGGGGTTGCTGTGTTGTGGAACTAGTGCCTAAGGCCCAATTTTTCTGCCCCTGTTCAACAGGGCATGTAATTACAATTCTTGATCTAATATTTCACAGCAGGGCCCATTCCTGCACCCACCAAGAGTAACTGTGATGACTTACAGTGTTGTCGCACCAGCACCACCACCACCACCATCAAAGGCCCAATTTTTCTGCCCCTATTCAACAGGGCCATGTAATTACAATTCTTGATCTAATATTTAACAGCAGGGCCCATTCCTGCGCCCACCAAGAGTAACTGTGATGACTTACAGTGTTGTGGCACCAGCACCAAAGGCCCAATTTTTCTACCACTGTTCAACAATGGCATGTAATTACAATTCTTGATATAATAGTTCACAGCAGGGCGTTCCAGCGCCCACCAAGACTAACTGTGAGGGCTTACAGTGTTGTGGCAACACCAACACCTAAGGGCCAAATTTCTGCAGAGTATATACGGCAGGCCCTGGGACCTGTGTGTCTCCCAAAAAACAGCGGTGGGGGAAAAAGGAAGCGCCGGACGTGGCGTAGGTCACCGGGATCCCGTAGACCAACAGATCACCGATCTATGCCCAGAAGTGGGAGCAAATACCTGTATTACACAAGTATCTGCTTCCTCCTCCCCCTGAAAGATGCCAAATGTGACACCGGAGGGGAGGGGGTTTCCAAAAAGCGGAAGTTCCATTTTTGGGTGGAACTCCGCTTTAAGGCTCTGCATAAATCAGTAACAGTGGTCCTAGTTACATTTATTCACCATTATATCAGTTAAAGTGAGCCTTTTTTAGTGCAAGGCTGTTTTCATCATGATACATTGATTGGGAACCAAGGATGTGTGTGAGCCACTCGGGCTGTATGGGAATGAAGCCCTGTGCCCACCGCTGTAAGTGCTGGCTGGGAAGGGAGCTTGTCTATGTTTCAGGCAAGGGTAGAGCTTGACTAGGTGTCCTAGAGTCCAAGTCAAGACCTGCTGTATGATATTGAATAGCTCAGCCTGGACCCCCGCTAGGCCACCCCACGACGTGTTTCACTCTGCCCACCGGAGCTTACTCACAGGGATAGAATCTCCAGGAGGAAGGAGGTGGGAGTCCAGGCTGAGACTGCCATTCACTATCATACAGCAGGTCTTGACTTGATAAGTGGCTCCCGGAACACCTAGTCACATGATGCATTGATTGACTGGCCTAATCGCTACTACAGTGGCAACTAATATAACAATATTAGTTGCCACTGTGGTAGTGATTAGGCCGGTAGATCCCTTTTGAACTTCCCTGTTCCACTCAATATTTATTCTTCTGTGGGTAGCCCAGTTGGTATGCAGCTGATGAAGAGTTAGCCACCTTGAAATGCATCCTGCATATGCTTCAAGGAGTGACATCACACAGAGGCTGGGCTCTGGGACTAAATCAATTCCAACAAGGCTTCTGCATCACCAAGCACAGCATGTCAGTGCAGGATTCCAGGAAACGGTTTTCCCAGTTTACATCCCTGCCTCTGTCTGGGGCTTGTGGACTGTATATGGTCTGTCTATCTCCTGATTGGCAATCCCCATATGTGCCATGTCACATACCCAGTGTGTAAGAATTTGTCTTTTAATAGCACTTTTATTAAGGGTACTACACTGTGGTGGTTTACACTGTGTTTTTCACTTCTTTTATTGTTTTTACAAGGATAGAATTCCCTCTCCACAGCACATAGCAGCATGATCAGCCTTAATATCATTTTTTCTAATTCTGGGCTACCTACATTTATATTTTTTTATGACTGAGGTTGTACTTTTTTGTTTCTTTTTTATATACTGAATACGTTTATATCTGTCACTCTCTTTTCCTCTCCTGTGTCATGTCACAGTGTATTTAACCAATATTGATTGAGGCTGGGTTCACACTTTGATCCTACTTCAGCCCATTGAATATCATTGAAGCCGGATCAAAGTATGATCCTTGTCCTAACCATCCGACTTTTGACATCGGACATGGTGATTACAGCAGCAGTAAAAGGAATTTATCTCACACTGGGATTGCTTTGATTGGTCAAAGGACAAGTCACACTACACAAAGTTGGATCAAATTAGTGTAGCACTACCCCCTAAGGAGCTGCTGGTTTGTTTTGGGTGGCATGTTATCTCATGGCTCCTCCGCCGTCCAGGGGTGTATGGTGAATAAAATAGTAATGGAATGTCCACAACAGGTGTCTTTTTCTGTGCTCTTTATTACCCAGCCAGGTAAAAACAAATAAACTTGTGGTGATAGAAGAGTTGAAGTAAAAGGAGAAATAGCAGGTTCAGGCGTAACAATAGGGAAACAGTCCTGCTTCCAACAACACTTAGTCTTCTTCGCCACTCCAGCTGGAGTGGGTATAGCGTACCTGAACAGGCCTCTCTCACTGACCTGGCAGCCAGAGTATCACTCGGAAATTAGAGGAAAAGTCTCTGCCACAGACCCTCCTTAGGATTGAGGTAGCGGAGGTGATCCTCCTTAATAGACTTTGGCCTGGATCTCCTTGCAGGTTACCGACTGACAGGTGACCAACGTCCAACCTCTCAGTAACCGGTTACCTTAATCCCCGGTGGATTGTCGAGACCCTATTGGATCGCCAGCCTCTCTTGGCTCTCCTCAGATGGACTCCCCACCGAACAGCTTCCTCACATGGGAACAATGCTTGGGATCTTAAGAATAGGGAACCAGTCGATTACTGGGGCCAAGCCACAGCGTTAAATGTTCCGGACCAACGTGGTCCCGGAACCAGGAACACTGCGTGGCACGTGCACCCCGGCCTGGAAGGCCATTTCGCCGGGGCGCCGTGATGCAGTCACCCTAAAGGTGGGTGCCACACTCGGAGAAGGACCCAGACCAATGGCATCTGTCCCATAAATACCCTCCCCCAGCATGCACAGCAAGGAGAAACCCTCCTGATAGGCTGCTGGGGAAAAGCACCCAAACCTCGACTCCACTGCTGCTACCTATTGTCCTGGGGTGGGAACAGCACCCCAGGAACAACAGAATGAGCCCACAGCACAGCCAAGCTGAGACAGAGACCCAATTTGAACAGATTAACTGGATCAGAGCCAACTAACTCTCTGATCCCCCACTAAATTTACGAAGCACCGGTACTTGGAAGTAACCAGGCGCTATAGTAGTATTCTGTTCATTTAAGTCGGATGGATGTAGGACTGATGTAGGACTGATGTCGCAGAGCAAAGTAGGATTTAAGTCGTATGACTGTCGTGTTGTATCAGTGTGAACCTGATACTACACGACAGTAGAGCATGTTTTGAGTGCTATTTTCTGGATGCTTAGATTTTTTTTCTATCAACTAAAGTAATTATATATCCACTGCCTCCAAAAAAGCCATGTAAATAAAAAGAGTAGATCTTTCCATGTGCAAGCAGTTCTGCCAACATTACTACACTCAGGGCAGGACTTGGGTGGTGGGGGCCCCTGGGCTTGAGTGTTGAAGGGGCCCCCTGGAATTGGGGGGGATCAAAGATGTTGAGCGAGGGGGGGTCATAGTGAGCGGGGGGGTGCGCATTAAAGTTGTTGAGCGGGGGGGCGAATTGAATTGAAGTTGTTGAGCGGGGGGGTGCGCATTAAAGTTGTTGAGCGGGGGGGAGTGCCTCTCACCTGTGCCGACAGCCGGGGCCACAGACTGTCATTAGCCAGGCTGTCAGCTTTCTTCCCTTCAGCAGCCACAGTCCTCCACACACCGCTCCAGTTCCTCCTGCTTCCGTGCTGCCTCCCTCTTGCAGTGCAATTAACCCTTTCGCGGGACTGCAAGAAGAAGCTGTCTGTGCATGTTGGGAGGCATGCGCAGGGCCTCCATCAGGAATTTTGTGGCCAATTACACAGCTTAAGGCATGGGCCCCCTGGAGGAGAGAACCGGGGGGGGGTGCCACCTGAAATTGAGAAGCGGGGGGGCTGCCGCAAATTGAGAAGGGGGGGGCTTTACAAAAAAAAGAAGAAATAAAGAAAAATATATATATATATATAAAAAAGGGGGGTAGCCATCCGGGGCCCTGGGGACCTCTGGGCACTTTAATAAAAATAAAAAATAAACTTCTGGGCCCTTTAATAAAATAAATAAAATTAACATTTACAAAAAAAAATACATAAAAAAGGGAGGTTGCCATCCGGGGGCCCTAAGGCCCTCTGGGCCTTTTAATAAAAAAAAAATATATAAACAAAAATAAAAAAATAGACATTTATAAAAAAAACAAAAAAAAGGGGGGGGGGGGATAGTTCACTTGCTACATAACAGCAGAAGAGTGAGGCCTCGTACACACGGTCGAGGAACTCGACGTGCCAAACACATCGAGTTCCTCGGCCAGTTCAGCCCTGAAGCCGCCGAGGAGCTCGGCGGGCCGAGAGCTCCCATAGAACAACGAGAAAATAGAGAACATGTTCTCTATTTTCTCGACGAGTTCCTCGGCGGCTCCATCGGGCCGAAAGTGTACACACGACAGAGTTTCTCGGCAGAATCCAGCTCTGACCGAGTTTCTCGCCAAATTCTGCCGAGAAACTCTGTCGTGTGTACGAGGCCTGAGACATTCTAAGACTGAAAAATATTTTCTAATCAGTGGCTGGCCCTTGCAGCATTCTTAAACTCTGCCTAATTTCCAGCAAACATAATTTAGCAACTCCTCCTTCTTCTTGGTATCTAACACACTAGACAGCCGCATCGAACATCTGGAAGGGTTTACAAAAAATACCACAATAATCACAGCACCATCTTCAAAATCTCAGAAAGGAAATCAGAACAGCTCACTGCCACTGCACACTCATATCTTTCATTAGAAATATGAAACTGAGAATATGTCTTTTAAAGGCCTGATCAAGATGAAGAAAACCAGAAAGGTGCTTACTCAGTCATCTAGTTAAAGGGGTTGTAAAGGTACAATTTTTTTTTTCCTAAATAGCTTCTTTTACATTAGTGCAATCCTCCTTCACTTACCTCATCCTTCGATTTTGCTTTTAAATGTCCTTATTTCTTCTGAGGAATCCTCACTTCCTGTTCTTCTGTCTGTAACTCCACACAGTAATGCAAGGCTTTCTCCCTGGTGTGGAGTGCCAGCCTCGCCCCCTCCCTTGGACTACAGGAGAGTCAGGACGCCCACAAACACACAGCACCTTTCTCTATCTGCAACGTAGAGAGCGTCCTGACTTTCCTGTAGTCCAAGGGGGGGGGGGGGGGGGGGCGAGCACAACACTCCACACCAGGGAGAAAGCCTCACATTACTGTGTGGAGTTACAGACAGAAGAACAGGAAGTGGGGATTTAGCAGAAGAATTAAGGACATTTAAAAGCAAAATCTGCACTAAGGTAAAGGAAGCTATTGAGGAAAAAAAATTGTACCTTTACAACCCTTTTAATTGAATCTGCTTTACCTATTAAAATCACACAGATTAATTGGAATGTTTTTCCAAATCATTCTGTTACCAGATACATCTCTGTGCAATAGGGTCTAAGGTGTGGTGGTTGACCGTTGGTCCAAGGATTTAGTCCTAAAAAGCTGGCCAGGGATCTCTGGTAAGGCTTTGGGTGTCCCCCAGAAAAGAAAAGAGGGAGGAGGAAGAGTCCTCATTATGCAGTAAATTTCTTGGTCTCTCATCTGTTGGTCTCTGAACTATGGGGTTCCATATAATGGAAGGTGGCTTTCTGTTTCTGATGCCGCGTACACACGGTCGTTTTTTGTGATGAAATAAAACAACGTTTTAAAAAACGTCATTTAAAATGATCGTGTGTTGGCAAAACGTCGTTTTATGTCTTCTGAAAAACGACAAAAAAAAAATTCGAACATTTTTTATGTCGCTTTTCAAAACGTAGTTTTTTGTGTCATTTAAAATGATAGTGTGTGAGTAAAACGACTTTAAAAAAACGTTTTTAAACCCGCGCATGCTCAGAAGCAAGTTATGACGCGAGCTTGAATGAAACAGAGTGCCGTCGTACGTGCTGAACGTAACCGTGCTCTGCTAGAGCATTTTGAAAAAACGATGGTGTGTAGGCAACGTCGTTTTTTAAAATGAAGTTTGAAAAACATCATTTTTTTTCATGTGAAAAAACAATGTTTTTTTACAAGACAAAAAACGACCGTGTGTACACGGCATGAAAGCGGTTGTATAGTCCCATGAAAAAAAAAATTGTCAAAATAATTTCCAAATAAACATTTTTAATGGCAACTTTTTTTGTGTTTCAAACATTTTATTAAAGTTAAAATAGGAATACAATTAATTTACGTATACATACATGGGGTTTTACAATAAATATTGAACATAAAATAACAGAAATATGGAGGTAGACAATATATTATCATTGTCATCATATATTCAAGCATCAGAATATCAAATAGAATGAGATTACAAAGCACAAACAGAAAAATCATACATTACTACGTTAGTGTCTTGAAGATATAAAGCACAGAAAAATCCGAAAATACAGGATAATTCAATCCGAGCTTCCTGATGTGAATGAAGCGATAAAACAAAAAATGAAAATAGAGACTCCCATATAGAGTAGTCTCAAAAATATGGGTGGAACATAGCACATAGCAAAAGTGTTCAGAGAATCAAAATAAAGGTATGTAAAGATTTCAAAGGGAAAACGTAAAAATGCGTAGGCAAGCGCTCAAATTGAGCGGTAAATGGAATATGTGGGGTTCTAATCCCTGTAGGTGATCTATGTAGTCGCAACAATCGCAAATACAATGAACAATTACGTGCCTAATAAGTCTATAAACCGCGACAAATCCCTAAAGTGAATCCAACAGGACCAGGTGGATCTATATTTCATCGGATTATCATTGGCTTGGTGAATCAAGTCTTCCATCTCAGAAATCTGCTGTACACGGTTAATCCAGTCAGCCAGTGTAGGAGGGTTAGTTTTCTTCCAAAAAAGAGGAATGCATTGTTTTGCAGCATTTATGAGATGGAGTATCAAGGATTTTCTATAAATGGATTGAGGCAACAAAGTATGATGTAAAAGATACTGTGCAGGGCAAAAGTCTAATGTGTAAGTTGTAATTTGGGCAATTGCCACATGAACCTTCTCCCAGAAAGGCTTAATGATGTCACAGTTCCACCAAATATGGAGTAATGATCCCAGAGAGTTGTTGCATCTCCAACACATTGGGGAGACAGTTGGATAAAATACATGGAGGCGTTCAGGGGTACGATACCATCTCGAATAAAATTTGTAGTTATTTTCTTGGGCCGAAATGTTAACAGATCCCTTATGAATATGTGTAAAAATATTGTCCCAGTCAGAGTCTAGAAGTTGTATTTGGAGTTCATCTTCCCAACCTTTATTAATTTTGTTGGAGCTTTGTAAAATGGTACTGAAAAGGAGTGCATAAACAGATGAAATTAGGTGTCTTTGAGGGGTTGTGGCAGTACACAATTTTTCAAATGGGGTCAGTTCCCTGTACCATTGTGAAATAGGCCTTCTGCTTTGTAGAAAATGTCGTATTTGTAAGAATTTGTAAAAGGGAATGTTATTATTAGGAAATAGGGACGACAACATGTCACAAGAAACAATGGAATTATCTTTGAAAAAATGATGTGCTCTTAGCGTTCGCTTAGGGTCCAGTGGGTTCGTTTTAGTGCCCATAAATCCGAACTGGAAGTCAGGGTTACCATCTAAAGGTGTTAATGGGCCAGGGGAAGGAGACATGGAGAGTGATTCAGAAGACTTTTTAAAATAAAGGAGCGTAGGTCCTATCAGTGGATGGGACAGGCAATTTTTAGGAATAGATTTGATAGAAATCCATGGCAAGTGGGAAAGGGGAAATTGTGACGAGAGATCTTCAATGGCAATCCAGTCTTTGGTGTGAGTGTGTAGATGCCAGTCAATGACCCTAGTGATATGGCATGCTGAATGGTATTTACGAATTTCCGGGAGACTGAGTCCTCCCTTCAATTTTGGAAGAATCATTCTATCCCAACCTATTCTAGGAGGTTTAGAAGCCCAAATAAAGTTCCTACAGAGTCTCTTATACGTTGTAAAAAAAGATGGCGGGAGTTTGATCGGGATAGCTTGCATAACGTATAAGAGGCGTGGTAAAATGTTCATTTTCAAAATGGCAATTCGGCCAAACCAAGAAAATTTACCCAGGGACCAATTGTGGAGATCATTTTTAATGTTATTGAGAATAGGGGTAAAATGTTTCTCATAGAGGTCAGCCAACTTAGAGGGGATTTGGATACCCAAATATGTAAGGGAATGGGGTTCCCAACTGAAGGGAAAGTTAGCTTTGCATTGATTCACTAGTGGGTGGAAGAGAGACATTGAGGGCTTTAGATTTAGTAAAATTAATTTGTAAATTAGAAAGTTTATGGAACAAGGTGAAATCACGAAGTAGAGTTGGAATAGTGATTAGGGGTTTAGAAAGAAAAAGCAGGATGTCATCTGCGTATGCAGCGATTTTGAATTGTCTGTCTCAGATAGTAATGCCAGATATGTCCTGGTTGTCCCTGAGTTTTCGTAATAGGGGTTCTAAGGTGAGTATGAAAATAAGTGGGGACAAGGGGCAACCCTGGCGCGTGCCATTTGAGATGTGGAAGGCGTCTGACAGGTGGCCATTGACTCTAATCCTGGCTGTAGGGAAAGAATATAAATTGAGAATCAAATGTAGAAAATGAGTAGGAAATCCTAGAGCCTTCAATGTTGCAGACATATAGTCCCAGGCCACCCGATCAAACGCCTTCTCAGCATCAAGGGACAAGAATAAGCCTTTAGTGGAAGAGGTAGAGAGCCAATGGTGAATGTTTATAGCTTTTAGAGTGTTATCCCTGGCCTCTCGCCCGGGGACAAAACCAACTTGATCAAGTGTTACTAAATCGGGTATAAGAGGGAGCAGGCGATTTGCAAGGATCTTGGCGTATAATTTCAGGTCCACATTAAGAAGGGAGATCGGTCTATAGTTGGACACCAAAGTTTCATCTTTGCCTGGCTTAGGTATAAGGGTGATATGGGCTTCTAGCAGGTCTTTGAGAGTATGTGAGGAAGATGATAAATGATTAAACGCAGAGATAAAATGTGGGTTAAGAATATCTTGAAACGATTTATAATAACTGACTGTCATGCCATCAGGGCCCGGACTCTTTCCTGGTTTAAGTTGTTTTATTTTTTTTTATTTTTTTTTTTTTTTTTTTTTAACTGAACACATTTTATTAACACATGACTTATGCCTTGACAGCAAATTTGCACATGGAGTACAGTCGTTCTTTTCGTTGCTGCTTTTTAGTCCTCAGAGACTCCTCATGCTTGTTCAGTCTGCGCCTGAGAGCCCTGGTCTTCTTTGGCCTCAAATCCAAAGGCTTGTACTTCTTACCTTTGTAAAATTTCCTTAAGTTTTCTTTTTGAGTCTGGTTGATCACAGTTAGAACTCTAGCGATGGACTTGCGAACAACACGGATTTTGGACAACTTGGAAGCAGCTCCTCCTGTCACCTTAGCAACTCTGAGTTGAGACAGTTCAACCTTGAGGTCATCCAACTGTTTCAATAGCTCTTCCTTCTTCTTACCACGCAGGTCTCTAGCCTTAATTTTCGCCATTGTCGTCGGCAGCTGCAACAGGACAGGTTTAAGTTGTTTTAAAGCAATCAAAGTTTCTAATGCATTAATAGGGAGATCTAAGTGCTCAGCATCTTTCTGGGAAATAGGGGAAGGACAGTATTGTTTTAAGAATTCGTCAATAACATTCTGTCTGTCGGGAGAATGGCCTTTCTTGTGTGTGAGGGGTAGGTTGTACAAATTTTTGAAATAGTAGACAAATTGATTTGAAATATCCTCTGGAGAAGAAAAAGATTTACCAGTGGGGTCCCGAATTAAGTGGACGGTATTAGCTGCCTTCCTAAGTTGTAGGGCTCTAGCTAGGTATTTGCCTGATTTATTGCCGAATTGATAAAACAGCTTCTTCGTAAGGGCATATTTGCGTCTTATGGTTTTACCCAGTATTTCCAATAGATCCTCACGGGCTTGAAGTAGTTCAGTAAGGGTTTGGGAGGCTAGGGACAATTTATGAGCTCTCTCCAGAGTGTGTATCTTAGTTGATAGAGTAGCAATCTGCTCTCTCCTTTGTTTATTCCTAATTGACATCAAGGACAATAGTTCCCCACGAATGACACATTTATGTGCTGCCCATACATTGGCTGGCGTGGAATCAGCAGTCACATAATGGCAACTTTTTTTAACACACACAGCCTGTTGGTCTTTGACAGCACCCCGAACTTAAAACATTACCACCACTACACTGCGGGACTATTTTACCATACCAGGCCTCCAGCTGTATCACAGCTCGGAGGCAACCCCTTTTTCCCGCAGTGCCACCAAACCCGTATTTCAGCGGACACCGTTCCACTGGAATACCCCAGAGGGGCTCATACAACAGATGAACCCCCCACACTTCCATCAGATATGTTATCTTCCACCATTAAAGACCAAGGACATCGCCACAGCCCGCAAGGATAATCCTTTAACCTTAAGGGCACCTCCACACCCGCAGGGCCTGCTGAATTCCCTCCTGCAGACCCAGCGCCCACAAATCGATACCCACCGTGGTCAAATGAACTCCGTCTCCGCGATGATACAAACCCAAATTAACCTCCAACTCGGTGTGTCTGATCAGTAAACCCCCATTCCGTGCTACAAATCGACCCACCACCTTGTTCACTTTTATCCTGGCTTTGTTGACCCTCTCCACCGACCGCGCCATGCGCCAAGTGGTCCAAGCAAATATGTCCGACCAAAAGTGGAGCCGAGCAACAGTACGTCCGATTTAACAGCCGCTATCAGTTCCCCAATTGGCCTGACCCCCAAATTGCCCCCCCCACATGTAGGACCAAAATCTCCGGCGCCACACCTCTGGTATCACCTTACTCCACACCATACCCGGCATCCCCAGCCACCTGATACATGCCTCCTGTCTAGAGATGCCCAACTGCCGCACATCTGCTCTCCTGGTCCCCCAAAAGACATAAGAATGCCCCAAGATCCAGATGAGGAGTACACGACCTCCATCTGAAATGAAAATTAACAACAAAGGTAAATAACCACACTGAACACCACCCAGAAACGCCCAACAGAAGTCATCAGCCAACATACCCCTCTACACGGAAAAAAACCCACATCCCCTTTTCAATCCATCAACGTGCGGTCGCACATAAGATCGGAATCTCCTGGATTCTCACCGACCGATCCTCTTTACAGCAGCCTCATTCAACCCACACCGGGCAGCCTCCGTGGCCGCCCCGATGCGGAAGGAGTGTGAAACAAATTGCCTACCATCAAACCCTGCTGCGCAAAGACACTTCCTAAAAATTTTTACAAATTGGAATCTAGATTCCATCCCCGTGCACCAGAAATGATCCCCTTCACCGGACGAGCATCCAAAAACTCCCGGACCACCCTTACCGGTGAAACCTCAGAACTTGGCAGCGCATACAGCTCAACATTTGCCCCTTTTCCTGCCTGATCTGTTTTTGACCGCCGTAACCGAAGCACCACCCTGTCGCCCCGTGTCACCACGTCCTAAGACATCAACCCTCCATCCACCTGCCTTGATGGGCTAACCAACTCCCCTACCCTAAATGCCCCAAAAGATGCCAAAGAAAAAGCGGCTTTAAATAACAACACTTCGAAACCCAAGGAACACACAGATCCCAAAGTTCCACAAATGGCTTGCAGGATGGAAAATGATACTGACCTGCTAGCATCCTTCCGCACATGACACTTGCAGTACCCCTTGTGACAGGAAGTCAGGTAAATCTGTGAGTGTTGTCACAGACGGGAGATACATTTCTGCCTTGTTTAGACAATACACCAATTATTATCGGGTGTCGGCTGCAGAAGTAGCCAGAAAGGTTTAAGGGCGTTGGAAAACTTCAGCTGTTCAGAATGAGGCAATTAAGGCCTCTATAAGTAATCCAGAGGACTACTACTAATTACTGCATCCTGAGGCTTTCTGAGTGAAGGAGTGCAGTGAGCTGAAATACTTCTGAAGAGGTGAGGTGCTGTTGATTTTTCTATGTGATAAAAATCAAAAATACTATTGTTTTCTGCTGTATGACCAGCAGTGTCGGCCCAGCAGTAGGCTGTGCCAGACTCCATAGATAGGTTCCTGTGTGGTGAAGGTAGACGCCCCAAGTGGCCAGGGTTTATTATATGTTTGATTTTGTTTATGCTGTTTGGATGCTTGCACTTGTTTCCAGCACTTGGAAGAATAAACCAAAATCTTTGTTTTCAACCGTCTTCAACTGCCTTTCTGTACAGTTCAGTGTGTAGGAGACCCATCCAGGGGGTCACACACCCCCGCTACCGAGCTAATCCCTTACACCCTTTACTGCTTGCTTCACCCAGAAAACCTTTGTGAAATCAGTCAGGCCTTGAAGCTTAAATAGGAAGGCTAAACCTGCCAGTTTCTTATCCAGAGCAAACACGGACCCCACGCTCTCCATGTGTCGAGACACAAAATAAACCACCAACCACCCCGTCTCTGCCTCCCCAGCTCGGCATCCGCCAAGTCACCCCACTCCTTCCACACTCTGGAATATGCTGCCCAGGTCGACCCACTCACCTACCGCCTGATCCATCCCGTGACGATTCCAAGGCAATCTCCCACAGCCACCCTGGGCAAGGAACCCCGGCCATCTCCGCCGTTGGAGCCAGCTCCCTGAACCTGTGTCACTGGAAACGAGACAGGGAATCAGCGAGTGTATTGTCAACTCCCGGGATATTACAGCATAAAGAAAAATGTTAAAACTGCAAACACCTCAAGACTAAGTGGCACAACCGAACCACCGGCAGGGAAGAAGCGGAAATCCGGTTGATGACTTCCACCACCCCCATGTTGTCACAATTCAACCCAATCTTCAAATTCCTACACGTTTCCCACCATAATTCCATCGCCAGGACCACCGGAAACAATTTCAACAGAACCAAGATCCGGGAAACCTAGCTTCCACCCACGACCTGGGCCATGGTTCAGCACTCCACTGCCCTTGAAAAAAAGGCCCCCTTCCCCCGTCGACCCGGCCGCATCCGTGGCCAAGTTACATAGTTACATAGTTACATAGTTAGTCAGGTTGAAAAAAGACACAAGTCCATCCAGTTCAACCACAAAAAATAAAAAAAACAAAAATAAAAAACACAGTAAAATCCTATACACCCAACTCCTTTCCCACAGTTGATCCAGAGGAAGGCAAAAAACCCCAGCAGAGCATGATCCAATTTGCTACAGCAGGGGAAAAAATTCCTTCCTGATCCCCCGAGAGGCAATCGGATTTACCCTGGATCAACTTTACCTACAAATCTTAATACTCAAGTTATATTCTGTACATTTAGGAAAGAATCCAGGCCTTTCTTAAAGCAATCTACTGAGCTGGCCAGAACCACCTCTGGAGGGAGTCTGTTCCACATTTTCACAGCTCTTACTGTGAAGAAACCTTTCCGTATTTGGAGGTGAAATCTCTTTTCCTCTAGACGTAAAGAGTGCCCCCTTGTCCTCAGTGTTGACCGTAAAGTGAATAACTCAACACCAAGTTCACTGTATGGACCTCTTATATATTTGTACATGTTGATCATATCCCCCCTTATTCTCCTGTTCTCAAGAGTGAATAAATTCAGTTCCTCTAATCTTTCCTCATAGCTGAGCTCCTCCATGCCTCTTATCAGTTTGGTTGCCCTTCTCTGCACTTTCTCCAGTTCTCCGATGTCCTTTTTGAGAACTGGTGCCCAAATGATGAGGTCTTACTAATGATTTGTACAGGGGCAAAATTATATCTCTGTCTCTGGAGTCCATACCTCTCTTAATACAAGAAAGGACTTTGCTCGCTTTGGAAACCGCAGCTTGGCATTGCATGCCATTATTGAGCTTATGATCAACTAAAACCCCCAGATCCTTCTCCACTACAGATCCCCCCAGTTGTACTCCCCCTAGTATGTATGATGCATGCATATTCTTAGCCCCCAAGTGCATAACTTTACATTTATCTACATTAAACCTCATCTGCCACTTAGTTGCCCAATTAGACAGAGCATTGAGGTCGGCTTGTAAATTGGAGACATCCTGCAAGGACGTTATTCCACTGCATAGCTTGGTGTCATCTGCAAAGACAGAAATGTTACTTTTGATCTCAGACCCAATATCATTTATAAATATATTGAAAAGTAAGGGTCCCAGCACTGAACCTTGGGGTACACCACTGATAACATTGGACCATTCAGAGTAAGAATCATTAACCACGACTCTCTGAATTCTGTCTTTCAGCCAATTTTCTATCCATTTACAAACTGATATATCCAATCCTGTAGACCTTACCTTACACATGAGCCGTGTGTGCGGAACTGTATCGAACGCTTTTGCAAAATCCAAATATATCACGTCCACAGCCACGCCTCTGTCCAGGGTTTTACTTACCTCTTCATAAAAGGAAATCAGGTTTGTCTGACAACTTCTGTCTTTCATGAATCCATGTTGTCTGCTGCTTAAATAGTTTTTTTCCTGCAAGAACTCATCCATGTGGTCTTTTATTAAACGTTCCAGTATCTTCCCAACTATAGAAGTTAGACTAACAGGTCTATAGTTACTTGGTAAAGACTTTGTTCCCTTTTTAAATATGGGCACCACATTGGCCCTGCGCCAATCCAGTGGTACTATTCCTGTCTTTAATGAGTCCCTAAATATTAGATACAGTGGCTTTGAAATGACAGAGCTCAACTCACCTAGGATCCGTGGATGGATGCCATCAGGTCCAGGTGCTTTATCCACCTTTATTCTGTCTAAATATTTCTGGACCATATCACTTTTGAGCCATTGTGGATTTGAGGCTGTGTCACTCCCACCCCCATTTTGGACATGAGCTCCCCCATGCTCCATTGTATACACAGAGCTGAAGAAAACATTTAATAAATTTGCCTTCTCTTTGTCCCCAGTCCCCCACTCTAGATTATTTTGTAAGGGGCCTACATGCTCAGACTTCACCTTTTTACTATTAATATATTTAAAGAATTTTTTGGGGTTTGTCCTACTATCTTTTGCAATCTGTCGTTCGTTTTGAATTTTTGCTTCCTTGATTTCCTTTTTGCATATCCTGTTATATTCTTTGTAACATTTAAACAACACTAGTGTTCCTTCATTTTTATATTTTTTAAAAGCTGCTTTCTTTTTGTTTATAGCTTTTTTAACTTTGACCGTGAGCCACATAGGTTTTATTTTTAGCCTTTTAAACTTATTGCCCATGGGAACATACTTTGCAGTGAGGTTCCACACAGTCTTTTTGAAGAATTCCCATTTCTGTTCTGTGTTCAGCTGTGCCAATAGTCCCTCCCAGTCCAAGTCCTGGAGAGCAGCCCTCATCCTTGGAAAATTTGCTCTCTTAAAATTTAGTGTTTTAATATTTCCTGTATGTATTTCTTGCTTATAGTTAATATTAAATGAAATCATGTTATGATCACTGCTACCCAGGTGTTCCTTTATCTGAACATTAGTAATAAGCTCTGCATGGTTTGAGATTATCAGGTCCAACAGGGCATCATTCCTAGTTGGGGCCTCAATAAACTGCACCATAAAATTGTCCTGCAATAGGTTTTTAAATTTTTGTCCTTTAACTGTCCCAGAAGTGCCATTAATCCAGTCAATTTCTGGGTAGTTAAAATCCCCCATTATTATCACCGTCCCAGACCTTGCAGCCCTTTCCATCTGTGCAAGGAGCTGAGTCTCCACCTCCTCATTAACATTGGGTGGTTTATAACAAACTCCAATGATTAATTTTGAACTACGCACATCTGTATGCAGTTCCACCCATAATGCTTCAGCCTCATCACACTCTCCATCAACCAGGTTCTCTTTCACGCTTGCTTTGAGGTCACTTCTCACATAGAGACAGACCCCTCCACCTTTCCTTTTTACCCTGTCTTTCCGAAAGAGAGCATAGCCAGGAATATTAATAGCCCAGTCATGTGAGGATTGAAGCCAAGTTTCAGCAATACCGATTACATCATAGCTCTCCTCATGCACCAGAGCTTCCAGCTCACCTGTTTTGCTTGGCAGACTTCTGGCATTGGTGAACAAACACTTAAATGTATTGTTACATTTTTTTTCTCTGGTGTTTTTCATATAATTTATAGTAGTACAAATGGCACTATTATTTCCAATGGCTGTTTGCAACATGGGAACTTTCTTGTCACCTGCCATAACCCTTCCCCCATCTATCCCCATTCCACTCTCCATTAATGTCTGACCACTAACTGACCTGTCTGCTCGATGTAATTCTAATTCACCCTCCCCCCTCAATCCTAGTTTAAATACTCCTCCAGCATTCCCATAAACCTCTCCCCCAGCACAGCAGACCCCCTTCCATTCAAGTGCAAACCGTCAAGTCACAGTTACTTACCGGGCCCTCCATCCACAGTGAACGCCCGTTGTAAGTCTCCAAAAACGAATGCCAGACCCAGAGATCCTCTTTGAGTTCCCGTGTGAGCCTAATGAAATGGGTCGGGGCGCGAGCCCCCGCGGTAGCTGCCGACAGCCGTTTTGTCAGCTGCCAACGGCACGCAATGTGCTGCCACGTGGAAAGAAGAATCACACACACACTGGAGGAAGGAGGCCTCACACAAAAAATTATCCAGATAATGGATGACCGAATCCAATCCCGACACATCCCGGACCACCCATTCCAAAAACGAGCTAAACCTTTCAAACATGGCACAGGAAATGGAGCAGCCCATGGGCAGACATCGATCCACATAAAATACGTCCTGCCAACAGCATCCCAACAGCCGAAAACTGTCCGGGTGTACCGGCAGCACGCAAAATGCAGACTCGATGTCTGATTTCGCCCTCAACACCCCTTGACCGTAAAGCCGTACCCAGCTCACCGCAGTGTCAAACGACATGTAAGACACCGTACACGCTTCTGGATCAATAGCATCGTTCACCGATCCAGCCTTTGGGAAAGAAAGGTGGTGAATGAGGCGGAACTTTGTTCGGCTCCTTCTTCAGTACCACCCCCAACGGGGAGACAACTAAATCCCGCAATGGTTTCTCTTCAAACGGCCCCCCATACTCCCTAGCATCACCTCTTTAGCCAATTTGTCAAAAACCACCGCCGGATTTTCCAATGCTGACCGCAAGTTCCGCGCCACCGGTGGCACTTCCACCAGAGAGCATGGTATACGAAATCCTTCAGCAAACCCTCTAGCCAACAACAGAGCAGCCGCCCTGTCCGGATACCTATCTAGAAAAGGTTGCATCCTTTCCCCCTTCACCTGCGTCATCCTTCTTGTTAGCAAGCTCCCCAGCCCACTTCCCTTTCTTGAAGCACCGAGACAGGGGATGGTTGCCCCCACACCCGGAGAATTCATGTTTGAACCGACAGGACCCCCTAAACTTGCAGGATCCTTTGTTAAACTGCCAACACACCCACCAGTTCAGAGGCAGCTGACCCACCGCCCCCACACCTGAAGAAACTGATTCGGGGCCTGATGCGAAGACATAAGGCGCATCCAAAGACTGATGTCCTTGTGATCCCATCGGAGCGTCGGGCGAACCGTCCCTCCATAGACCCTGTGAGCCTCCCTATGGAATCTAGGTAGCAAAACAATGCCAAGCAGTGCTCAAGGCTCTTTTCCCCTATGACACTAGCCATGAATGCGAACGCCTGCAACCAGTTCCCGAATGTCTGCAAAATTAACCGGTACCGCCTCTTCTCCTCATCCTCCTTTTTGGAATCGTCGGGTTTCACCCTATGCAAGTTTAATTTTTCTAGGGGAAGCTGGAAAAAAAATCTCCACATACTCACCCTTACCAATCTTGACACGCACCTCTTGCTTCAAGTGAGCCCCCAACGGTCCCTCAAAACAAACGTACACCTCGCACTTGACACCTGACTATATCCGCCCTGATGGAAGTTGCTTGCTCCCCCCTTTTTCCCCAGCCGTGCTGCTCACCTGGACCACCGCCGCTGGAGTACCCGCGTCCCTTGCCGTCCCCTTCCCCACCCACCCACAACAGATCCCTCAACCCCCCCAGCAACTACTGCACCTGACTAGATGTCCCAGGGGGCCAGGCAGGGTGCCCGGTGCCACAGGGCCACCCGCCATCGCACAGGGAACCTGTTTTCCAACCCCCCCGACCCCCCAACAGCCTACACAAAGCATTAGACACATCAGTAGATAATAAAGAGTTAGACTTCCCGGGCTGACCGGGCACGACCCCAACAGCTGTCAAAGCTGTATCCACCGCTGGCGGACACTCCAGGGACACCTCCAAATCCGATACCTTGCCTTCGGATCTCCCCTCATCGGCAGGCATCATGGGCGTAACAAGCCCCCCAGGCGATGCAGGCCTGGAGGCCGTGGACCCCAGCTGCCCCGTGGCTCTCCAACACCTCTGCGACCCGTCAGACATCCCGCCTCCATCTTGGTTTCCTCTTGGGGGGCCCCTGCTAGTCCACGCCACCTGCACACAGGCCTCTCGTACAGCACTAGGCCTACATCTGGAACTGGAGCCGCCAGCCACGTCACTGGACAGCTTCTCCTCCGCTGAATCTCCCCCCTGGGCACTCACAGGTGTCCCGGGAGGGACAGTGTCACTCTCTGTGTCCCGACATGCAGGCGAGGAACAGGCGCCATTATGGCCCCTAGCCCCGCCCCCTGAGCTCCTCCGTTGCAGAGGGGGCGAAGGGTGAGTACAAGGACTCCTGGGCTGCCTCTGTGCCGGGCCAGAGGGGCCAGGTGGATACCGCTCCGGTGGCCTAGATGTTCCCGCACGTAGTGGGCCCCCCCGTCCTGCGACCCCCCCCGCCTGCTCCCCAATGAAATCCCCCACCCGCTCCAGCAGCCATCCGAGACCCCTCTATGCCACCGCCACCCGCAACCTCGCTAATATTAAGTAGATTGGGGGGTATGTGATCGAGAGTCCTAAAAAAGGATACAGCACCTCATCCCAAAATAGATTCAAAGGAGGGGAATTTTTTGGAAGAGTTGAGGGGGTTTTTGCGGTGCGATGAAGAAAACCAGACAAAGTATGTATGTATATATAAAAATATATAAAAAAGGTTTATTCATTCAATTTTTACAAAAATATTAAGTCAATGTCTCCCATAATGAAAGAAGAAGGGAAGGAGCAGCGTGAAAAACTGCCTCCTTCCATTCTGTCTTCCTGCCGACTGTGCCACAAGACCCTGCCTCCCCTTCTTATACTGCTCCTCCCCTTCAGCTAACTTTTACCAGTCTGCCCCTCCTTTCCACTACCTCCCCCAAAACTTAACCCTGTGCAGGCTCCCTTGCACATGGTCATGCCCCAGCCCTTCGTTACTTGCTTCTTCTGTTTTCTCCACTCCGGGCCTCACTTTCCTGTTGGTATGTCATAAATGGCTACAGGGAAGAATCTAGACCAGTGGTCTCCAAACTGCAGTCCAGCGACAAGAGGTGAACATTACTTTGCTTTTCCCCAGTCCTTGGGACTTTATTCCTCCAACTGACATCAATGATGAGGTACCATTCCTCCCCCTGTAGGTGAGGATGAGGTACTATTAATGGGGTATTATTGCTCCCACTGACACTTAACGACGAGGCACTGTTTTTCCTTCTAAGACCAGTGATGGAGCACTATTATTCGCACTGACATTGTTGATGGGGCACTATTCTTCACATTGATACCAACCATGGGGCACCTCCACGTTCTCCCAGTGCAGACCCCTCAGTAGTAAACCTCCCCCTTCTCTCATTGCAGGCCCCTCAGTAGTAAACCCCCCCTTTCTCCCAGTGCAGACCCCTCAGTAGTATAATCCCTCTTTTCTCCCAGTGCAGGCTCCTCAGTAGTAGAAGCCCCCCTTCTTCCAGTGCAGGCTCCGCAGTAGTAGAAGCCCCCCTTATTCCAGTGTAGACCCCTCAGTAGTAAACCCCCCTTTCTCCCAGTGCAGACCCCTCAGTAGTAAACCCCCTTTTCCCAGTGAAGACCCCTCAGTTGTAAAACCCCCCTTTCTCCCAGTGAAGACCCCTCAGTAGTAGAATCACCCTTTCTCCCAGTGCAGACCCCTCAGTAGTATAACCCTTGTTTATCCCAGTGCAGACCTCTCAGTAGTAAACCCCCCCCCTTTCTCCTAGTGCAGACCCCTGAGTAATAGAACCCCCCTCCCCAGTACAGATGTAGTGCAAGTGAACTTGTGTGTCCCCCTCCAGCATTGTGGTGAGTACAGTTTCCTAGACTCACTGATCCGATGTCCTCGTACAGGCAAAAGACTGTGCAGAACAGAAGAGGGTGGGACAGAGGAGACTCTCCAGCAGGAGTAAAGCCTGCCTCCTCCCCAATTCTCATCCAAGGATATCCTTCTACGACAAGGTGGACAGGGAAAGGGGCAGGATCTACTGTGGCCAGTATACCAACAAGTCGGAGAAGACCGTCAGGAGGGGGTAGACTGTAAGCACAAGGGGGGAGATGGGAGGAACACAGTACTGACAAAGTACTGCAGCCCGCCCCTCATAGCGACACCACTGAACCCGGGGACAAAACCGGGGACATTCTTGCTCCAGGGACTGTCCGGGGACATCTGGTCATCCTAATGATAGATCCAATTCTGACAGAATCACAGGCCTACAGAAATTATTCTAAGCATTCCTGAATAGTATCAATGAAAATACTGAGATGCAGCAAGATTTTGCTGACCCTCCAGAGGGTGTCACTAAGCCAACCTCACCCAAACAAAAGGGCTAAAGGGTGTGATGTAGGAGGGCTAAAGTTTTTGGATATACTTCAACAGACACTCCTTTAATGTTAATGTCATTTTACTAAATACAAGTGGTTCTAAAGGCAGAAGTTTCTTTTTTTATCTTAATGCATTCTATGCATTAAGATAAAAAAACTTCTGTGTGCAGCAATCCGCCTCAGCCCTTCTTGATCCAGCGATGTTGCACTGGCTGGACTGGCTTTCCAATACTCTCTCTCTCTCCTCATTGGGTGAGACAGCAGCAGGCGCCATTGGCTCCCACTGCTTTCAATCAAAGTCAGTGAACCAATGAGGAGAGAGAGGGGGTGGGGCCGGGCCACGACTACGTGTCTGAATGGACACACAGAGTAGCATCTTGGCTCGGGAGCTCCCATAGCAAGCTGCTTGCTGTGGGGGCACTCAGCAGGGGGGAGGGGCAGAAGTGCTGGCAGGGGACATGAGAAGAGGAGGATCTGGGCTGCTCTGCAAAACCACTACACAGAGCAGGTAATTATAACATGTTTGTTATCTTTAAACAAAAATTAACAAGACTTTAGTATCACTTTTATGGTTTCAGGACAACCATATTTTATAATCCAAAAACCAAAGTATTATGAAAAGAATGAATGTGACCAGTTTGCCTGCTGTACATTATAGCCTAGGCATGTCTGGTGTCAAATTAATAATGATCTACTTATACATTTAGGTACAATGTGTGAGTTTATCATATCAAGTGAAGCGGGTGCCCCACTATTCCAGCGGCTTTGCTAAGCAGCCACTGTGAATACACAGGCTCTCCAGACAGGGAGAGTGCGCCTGTCAGCTTTTCAGGGGATATTCCCTGTGACGAACGTGAGTGTCAGATCCCCGCCCTCCGCGCCAACTTGCGACGAAGGACAGGCCGACCTCACACCACGCTGTCACTTACGTAACAATGCCACTCTCACCTGCGCCCAGCACAAAGATTTCCCTGCTTGCGGGACCACAATCTAAGTGCTAGTAGCCTGAGAGCGATTGTCACTGGGCTAATGACACAATTAACCCTTTAACTGCCACCACCAACATTGATAAGGAAGCGTTGGTACTCCCGTCAATTAGCAATACCAATTAGGATTTTAGAATAAGCGTCTGCAGCACACACTGTCACCACAGGCAGGTCTGCTCAGAGGCCTTACTCTACACCAGTAGCGCTCTTCAAAAGGCAGAGGTTCGTTCATAGCTTGCATTAAGAGTTTTAGAGACAAGGTTAACACTTTTCAACATAAAAGGTTTATTACGAAAAGGGCAAACTTGGTGCAATAAAATGTTACAGAAAAATATGTTTTAAAGAGATAACAACAATATACAGCGACAAAGTAATAGGGTAGAATTGAAGAAGAAGAATACTTGCAATTAATGTCCAAGGTTGATCAGAGTTTGATCGATGAACTGGGTAATCGGTTCTCAAACTTGGCAGATGCTCCTGCTTGGATGGTAAAAAGGAGAACTCCCCTTGACTTCGCATCTCCTCTTTTCTGTCCGATCAAAAAGGGGTGTTGACACGACCAGTAACCAATTGTCTGGTCATCTGATTTAGGGGCTGGTTACTGGGAGAGTCCACATTCACGCCCATAACCCAGGTACACTTTGTGATACATATTAATATCTCTGCAGTTCTAATAGTTACAGACTACCAACATCCGTGTTATTGTACAGCGTGATATTTGCTTTAAGAAAAGTCCAAACGTGACAAGTCTACCATGGTTATTCTACCTAGGACGAATAAATGGGGCCAGGGGCCTTCCGTATGATTGATCATATTCATGTCTGGGCTCGAAACGTTACAAATTATCGGAGGAAACTAAATATGTCTGTTGTTTGGCTGTGCTATTAGTTAGCTGGAAGTTATGAAACATGTGTAACGTTCATACTTATTCCTCAGTCTTCAGCGTTTATGAGTCTAAGGAATTTACGACAGGGGTCTGCGGACTCTCTGAGGTGAGAGGGCGACAGTTTTACGACAGGCCAGGAACCCTGCCAGGAGACATTAAGGAACCTAGATTGCTCTGTTCCTCAGAGGAGATAACAATTCTTTTGAAGTAGAAAGCCTATGGATTCCTGAGCATAAGGGAGGGGGAGTGAGTTCATGTCTACGACTACACTGTTTTCAAACAACATGGCTGCTGTATGGTTTTCAAACATGGCCACTGCGTGTTTAGTACGCAATATCGTTACATTCCCCACTCCTTCTCTTTTTAAGTGAATTAAACAGTATATACTGTATCTGTGAATACAGAGATATAAGTACTAGCCAGATAATATAAATATAGCAAACATTCACTTGTGTGCGTCGAATACCAATGTGGAAATACATTCCTAAAGATAAATAAACTTGAATGAATTATTCAATATTGTCATACCAGAAGTTCCAAGGAGCCCAGTGGACAGTGTAGGTGTGCATAGAACCCAAGGAAGATGCCAGCATTCGCTCATAGGTATTATGAAGGTTGGTCAGGTCTATAACTTCAATAACGGATGGTGGGCGAGAATCTTTCCACTTCCTTTTGATTGACAATCTAGCGGCCAAGAGTAAGTCTGTGATAGTACTCCGGAGGCTGGCTGAGAAATTATCAATCCCCAGAGACAGTAGTGCCAAGGCTGGGTCTAGTGGTACCTGTGTCTTTGTCAATTCTGAAATTGTACTGAATATATTGGCCCAATAAGTGGTGAGTTTGGGGCAACTCCACAGTGTGTGTAACAAGTCACCTCTGGCGCCACATTGTCTCCAACACTTGTCAGAGGTTTGGGTTGAATTTAGACAACACAGCTGGTGTATAGTTATGTACAGAACTGTTCGCCGGCGAATAGTTCCCGGCGAACATCGCTTGTTCGCGTTCGCCGCCGCGGGCGAACATATGCGATGTTCGATCCGCCCCCTATTCATCATCATTGATTAAACTTTGACCCTGTACCTCACAGTCAGCAGACACATTCCAGCCAATCAGCAGCATACCCTCCCTCCCTGACCCTCCCAGCTCCTGGACAGCATCCATTTTAGATTCATTCTGAAGCTGAAGTCTTAGTTAGAGGAGGGACAGTGTAGCTGCTGCTGATTTAATAGGGAAAGCGATAGCTAGGCCAGTGTATTCAGTGTCCACTCCAGTCCTGAAAGACTCATCTGATCTCTGCTGTAAGGACAGCGTCCTGACAGCACCCCAAACAGCCCTTTTTAGGGCTAGTCCATCAGTCTGCTTTGTCTTTTTTTTTCTTCTCTGTAATGTAATTGCAGTTGTCTGCCAGGCAGCGTGTGTGTGTCTCAGGCTCACAGCGTATACTACTGTGCCCACTTGTCCAGTGCCACATCTCATATTTTGTTGGCACAGTAGATAACATTTAAAAAAAAAAATTTTTTGACTGCAATAGAGAACAGTTGTCACTTGTCTGCCAGCGTGTCTCAGGCTCACAGCGTATACTGTGCCCACTTGTCGAATGCCACATCGCATATATATTTTGTTGGCACAGTAGATAACATTTAAAAAAAAAACACAATTTTGACTACAATAGAGAATAGTAGTCACTTGTCTGCCAGCGTGTCTCAGGCTCACAGCGTATACTGTGCCCACTTGCCCAGTGCCACCACTCATATCTGGTGGCACAGTAGATTATATAAAAAAAAAAAAAATTTTGACTGCACTAGAATAGCAGTTAGTTGTCTGCAGGCGTGTGTGTCAGGCCTACAGCGTCTACTCTGCCAACTTCTGCAAGTGCACAGTGCCACTCATATCTGGTGTCACAGTAGCTTGCACGCATAGTACAACTAAACTAATCTAAAAAAAATACAGGCAGAGGCAGGCCACCCCGCAGGGGCCGTCGTGGTCATGGTGCTGTGATTCCCTTTGGCCCTAGAGTAATGCCCAGTGTTCAGAGGCCACGTACCCTGAACTCGAAAAGTTCTGAGGACATAGTTGACTGGCTAACACAGGACACCCAATCTTCTACAGCTTCCGCTCGGAACCTTGACGCACCATCCTCCTCCAGCTCAGCTTCGGGCACCTCTCAAGTTACCACTCGCCCGCCTGCCGCCACCACCAACACTAGCACCACAGCTGCTTCACTTGATCTGTCAGAGGAGTTATTTACACATCAGTTGGAAGAAATGAGTTATGCGCAACCATTATTGCCAGAGGATGTAGATGAAAGGGATATGTCTCAGTCAGGCAGCATTACACACATGGACGTATGGTGTGATGATGATGTACCTGCTGATGCTTCCTTTGCTGATTTGTCAGATACAAGTGAAGTGGTTGATGATGACGATGTGTCCGGGGATGTCACGTGGGTGCCCGCTCGAAGAGAAGAAGAACAGGGGGAAAGTTCAGATGGGGAGACAGAGAGGAGGAGGAGACGAGTTGGAAGCAGGGGGAGGTCGTCGCAAGGAGCTAGTGGCACAGTCAGACAGCATGTATCGGCACCCGGGGTCAGCCAGACAGCACGCCAATCAACGCATGCTGTTGCCACCACCAGAATGCCGTCATTGCAAAGCTCAGCAGTGTGGCATTTTTTTTGTGTGTCTGCCTCTGATAACAGCAATGCCATTTGCAACCTGTGCCAAAAGAAACTGAGTCGTGGGAAATCCAACACCCACCTAGGTACAACTGCTTTGCGAAGGCACATGATCGCACATCACAAACGCCTATGGGATCAACACATGATGACGAGTACAAGCAGCACACAAGCTCAAAGCCACCATTCTCCTACAGGTGCAGCATCTTCAGCCATGTCAACCACTGCTATCCTCCTTGCCCCCTCTCAACCATCCGCCACTCCGTCTCTCGCCTTGAGCAGTTCCTGCTCATCTACCCACAGTCAGGTGTCTGTCAAGGACATGTTTGAGCGTAAGAAGCCAATGTCACAGAGTCACCCCCTTGCCTGGCGTCTGACAGCTGGCTTGTCGGAACTCTTAGCAGCCAGCTTTTACCATACAAGCTGGTGGAGTCTGAGGCCTTCAAAAAATTTGTATCTATTGGGACACCGCAGTGGAAGGTACCCGGCCGAAATTTCTTTTCACAAAAGGCAATCCCCAACCTGTACTCTATTGTGCAAAAGGAAGTCATGGCATCCCTGGAACACAGTGTTGGGGCAAGGGTCCATCTGATCACTGATACCTGGTCTGCAAAGCACGGTCAGGGCAGGTATATCACCTACACTGAGCATTGGGTAAACCTGCTGATGGCTGCCAAGCATGTAATGCGTGGCTCTGCAGAGGAGTTGGTGACACCGCCACGACTTGCAGGCAGGTCTGCTGCCACCTTCTTTAATCCTCCTACTCCATCCTCTTCGATAGCCTCCTCGGCTGAGTCCTCTTCTGCTGCTGCGTCTTGCTCCACATCAACTGCACCCCCCCCAGCTCCCCAGGGGCTATTCCACATCCCGGATATGACAGTGTCACGACGTCTTGGGGTTGACTTGCCTGAAAGCAGAGAGTCACACCGGACCAGCACTCCTGTCCACCCTGAACGCACAGGTGGATCAGTGGCTGACTCTGCACCAACTGGAGATCGGCAAAGTGGTGTGTGACAACGGAAGCAATTTGTTGGCGGCAGTGAATTTGGACAAGTTGACACATGTGTTGAATCTGATTGGATACTTAAGCACAAAGCATTGTACAGACTTACAGGACGTCCTCAAGCAGGCCAGGAAGGTGTGTGGCCATTTCAGGTGTTCCTACACGGCCATGGCGCACCTTTCAGATATCCAGCGGCGAAACAACATGCCCGTCAGGTGCTTGATTTGCGACAGCCCGACACGTTGGAATTCAACACTCCTAATGTTCGACCACCTGCTCCAACAAGAAAAAGCCGTCAACGAATATTTGTATGACCGGGGTGCTAGGACAGCCTCTGCGCAGCTGGGAATTTTTTTGCCACGTTACTGGACGCTCATGCGCAATGCTTGTAGGCTCATGCGTCCTTTTAAGGAGGTGACAAACCTAGTCAGTCGCACTGAAGGCACCATCAGCGACATCATCCCATTTGTTCTTCCTGGAACGTGCCCTGCGAAGAGTGCTGGATCAGGCCATAGATGAGCGTGATGAGGAAGAGTTGTGGTCACCATCACCACCAGAAACAGCCTTATCAGCATCACTTGCTGGACCTGCAGCAACGCTGGAAGAGGAGTGTGAGGAAGAGGAGTCAGAGGAGGAATGTGGCTTTGAGAAGGAGGAGGAAGACCAACCACAGCAGGCATCCCAGGGTGCTCATTGTCACCTATCTGGTACCCGTAGTGTTGTGCGTGGCTTGGGGGAAGAACTGATCTTCAGTGAGATCATTGAGGATGAGGAACGGGACATGAGTTGCTCGGCATGCAACCTTTTGCAAATGGGGTCTTTCATGCTGTCGTGCCTGTTGAGGGACCCTCGTATAAAAAGGCTGAAGGAGAACGACCTGTACTGGGTGGCCACGCGACTAGACCCCCGGTATAAGCAGAAAGTGCCTGAAATGTTACCAAATTACCGGAAGTCAGAAAGGATGCAGCAGTTCCAAAATAAATTAAAAAGTATGCTTTACACAGCATACAAGGGTGATGTCACAGCACAACAGGAATCTAACAGTGGAAGAGGTGAAAGTAATCCTCCTCTTACCACGACCACGCCGGCAAAGACAGGATGCTTTACAGACGTGTTGTTGATGGAGGACATGCAGAGCTTTTTAAGTCCTATGCATCGCCACAGCCCTTTGGGGTCCACCCTCAGAGAACGACTCGACCAACAGGTAGCAGACTACCTCGCCCTAACTGCAGATATAGACACTCTGAGAAGCGATGAACTCCTTGACTACTGGGTGTGCAGGCTTGACCTGTGGCCTGAGCTATCTCAATTTGTGATAGAACTTCTGGCCTGCCCCGTTTCAAGTGTCCTTTCAGAAAGGACCTTCAGTGCAGCAGGAGGTATTGTCACTGAGAAGAGAAGTCGCCTAGGTCAAAAAAGTCTAGATTACCTCACCTTTATTAAGATGAATGAGGCATGAATCCCGAAGGGACTGACAGTGGGCGATACATTTGACTAAAGGCCTGATGAGATGAGCTGCCTTGGGCTAAACGCGTCCACACGCTGCTGTATTTTATCTCTGCATGCCGGATGACTTGCGTGACTTATCCGCCACCAACTAGGGTTCAAGTCGCAATGTTTTAGTGCACTTTCTGCCTGGAAAACATCAACTTTTCTGGCCGCTGCTACAGCAGCGGCTGCAACAATACCTACTTTTTCAGGCATGTGTACATGCCTTATTTTTCTGGCCTCTGGTGCTGCACGGTGGCTGCAAAAACAAAACCAAAAAAAAGGCACACACGTGTCAATTCCCCTTCGTGATCATTACCTTGTTGTGGTGAAGGGGCTTGCGTATCACAATGAAGCGACCACCTCTATGAGTGTGTTGGCAATGGCAATGTTGGCACACCCCAGATGATAAGGTCGTTGCTTCATTGTGAACAGACCAAAAGCTAATGGCTGGATAATTTTGCATAGAAAAAAACATTATTTTTCTTTGTGACCATCTAAGGTGATCATTAAAGCCTACTAGGCCAACAATGGGCCCACACTGCAGAATCATTGTTTTCTGGGTCACTTAACTGTCACTGAACTACCTCAGCATGACCAAAGGCTTTGAAAAACCCCCATCGCCTGCAATCTCCCAAACGTGCGCACTAGCACAGTCATCACTACACCAAGATTGACGCATAGAGAAATAAAATGTATGTCATGAGTGTGTCAACTATTGACAACTCTTTGCGGTTGTCTAAATTCTACTCCATACAATTCCCCTAATAGGGGACGTAACAGGGATTAAACTGATAAGAATAGTACTACCTAACATACCACTCATATTGGGATTGCACAGTACATTACACGGCGCACGCGCAGTGCCCCAAATTGGAAGTAAGAGGACCGACCAAGCATCTTTTTTCATCTCCCGGTTCCTAAAATCTATTCGATACACTGGCCGCTGATAGGGGACAAAACAGAGATGACTGTTAAGAACAGATTTTTGTTAATTTAAAAAAAAGAGCACAGCCTCTGCGGAGCTGGGTATTTTTTGGCCGCGTTACTGAACGCTCATGCACAATGGCTATAGGCTCATGCGTCCTTTTGCGGAGGTGACAAACCAGGTCAGTCAAACCCAAGGCAACATCATCGACCTCATCCCATATGCGTTTTTTCTGGAGAGTGCCCTGCGAAGAGTGCTGGATCAGGCCGTAGATGAGCATGAAGAGGAAGAGTTGTGGTCACCATCACCACCAGAAGCAGCCTTGTCGTCGTCGATTGCTGCGGCAACGCAGAGAGAGGAGTCTGAAGAAGAGGAGTCAGAGGAGGAAGGTGGCTTTGAGGAGGTGGAAGACCAACCACAGCAGGCATCCCAGGGGGCTTGTTGTCACCTTTCAGGGACCCTTGGTGTTGTATGTGGCTGGGTGGAGGAAGAGACATTCAATGACGTCAGTGAGGACAAGGAATGGAACATGGCTAGCTTGGTATCCATAAGAAGATATTCCAGTCATAGGAGACCGAAAAAACAAGAAGGACTACTATGAATACACTGACTATGTAAATTATTCAAAAAGTATACATTTTTATTAAATTACACATGATATGAGGAAAAAATTCTAAGCAAAAGGCTAAAATCAATGACAGTGAAATCTGGACCAGTGGGGGTGTTTGATCCGTTTAACACTGTAACATGTATTTATAGTAGTCCTTCTTGTTTTTTTCGGTCTCCTATGACTGGAATATCTTCTTATATATGCAGTAAAGGACTGAATCACTGACCTGATACACATGACACATATCAATAGCCTCGTGCTTTTTTTTTCTACTTTATTTATAGCTTGGTATCCAACCTTGTGTAAATGGGGAGTTTGTGGTTGTGCAAATGGACTTTTTGCTGTTGTTTGTGGTGCGTTAAACAGGGAGTTTGGTCTGTCAGAGTTTGGTCTGTCACTGTGAACCCTAACCCTGTCTGTAACCCTAACCCTATCTGTAACCCTAACCCTGTCTGTAACTTCCAGACAGGGTTAGGGTTACAGATAGGGTTAGGGTTACAGACAGCGTTAGGGTTAGGGTTACAGACAGGGTTAGGGTTAGGGTTACAGATAGGGTTAGGGTTACAGAAAGGGTTCGGTTTAGGGTTACAGATAGGGCTAGGGTTAGGGATAACCCTAACCCTATCTGTAAACCTAACCCTATCTGTAAGTTACAGATAGGGTTAGGGTTAGGGTTAGGGTTACAGATAGGGTTAGGGTTACAGACTGTAACCCTAACCCTATCTGTAACCCTAACCCTAACCCTGTAACCCTAACCCTTACACTACCTGATCGATACAACATCATACCTGATGTTTTAAAGCACGTTATTCCAAACAATTTATGAATGTTAGGTGATTTATGCCCTTTATGGATTAAAAACGCACTCTGCGACAACTACGTAATTTTCCATGGGAGTTTGGCCATGGATCCCCCTCCGGCATGCCACAGTCCAGGTGTTAGTCCCCTTGAATTAACTTTTCCATCACTATTGTGGCCAGAAAGAGTCCCTGTGGGTTTTAAAATTTGCCTGCCCATTGAAGTCTATGGCGGTTCGCCCGGTTCGCCCCTTCGCGAACATTTGCGGAAGTTCGCGTTCGCCCCTCGCGAACCGATAATTTTAGGTTCGCGACATCATTACTGGTGTATGATACCAGCGTAGGGTTATTTTAACTGACAGTTCCCATAGAGAGGTACATTTAGAAGCTGATTGATTACCCTTCATGCAATGTTCCATTGACTTGGCATGATTGATTGCTGTAGGTCTGTTTGATGTAGATGTGAAGGTGCGTTTTTGTTGGAACATGTTGTAAAATAGGGTAATTTAATTAATTTTTTCTGTGGTACTGGTGATGTCAAGAAGGCCCATGCCGATGCATGAAGGTGCTGTTGTGTGTTTTGCGTAGGCTGTGTAAGCAATGTTTGATTTGTAAATATTGGAAGTAGCTCATTTGAGGTAACTCAAATTCTGACGGGACGGTCTGGAAGGACTTGAGGCTACCCTCAGTGTAAAGGTCATGTAGGTACTTAATGCCCTTCCTGCCCCAAGAATCAAGCGGAACGTGATCGATTACAAGGTGCAACACTTGGAAAGGGATATTTACACTAATGTTTGGATCGTTTGGGATCGTGGCTGTCAAAAGCTTAAGCCACGTTTTAAAGGAAATTTCCACTGTGGGAGGCAAGTGAGTCAGGATTTTAATCCCCAATTGGGCACTAAACAACCATAGATTTGTTGGACCGTGGTTGCAATAAGTGGCTTCAATGTTTCCCCACGTTGTTGAAGGAGCAGAGTTAAACCATTCCTTAAATTGCGTCAGTATGGAGGCAGAGAAATAATCCTGGAAGTCTATGTAGCCTACACCACCATAGAGTCTATGTTTAATCAATTTGTAGTGGGATTTTTTCCCATTCCAGACAAAGCTGGATAGCAGAGACTGTAAAGATTTAACCACTTCAATACAGGGCATTAATACACCCTTCCTGCCCAGACCAATTTTCAGCTTTCAGTGCTCTCACAATTTGAATGACAATTACTCAGTCATGCTACATTGTATCCAAACAATTTTTTTATCATTTTGTTCTCACAAACAGAGATTTCTTTTGGTGGTATTTAATCACCGCTGGGTTTTTTATTAAAAATTTGCAAAAAAAAAAACGTTCTTCATACATTTGGGCCAAAATGTATACTGCTACATATCTTTGGTAAAAATAACCCAAATTAGTGTGTATTATTTGGTCTCTGTGAACGTTATAGAGTCTACAAGCTATGGTGCAAATCATTGAAAAATAATCACATCTGATCACACCTGATGTACTGACTATCTCATTTCTTGAGATCCTAACAAGCCAGAAAAGTACAAATACCCCCCAAATGACTCCATTTTGGAAAGTAGACATTCCAAGGTATTTAGTAAGAGGCATGGTGAATTTTTGGAAGTTGTAAATTTTTCCCACAATTCTTGGGACATTAAGATTTTTTTTAGACAAAATTGTCATAATAACAAGTTAGTTCTCTCACATAGCACATGCATACTTACAATGGCACCCCAAAATACATTCTGCTGCTTGTCCTGAGTATAGTGATTCCACATGTGTGGGACTTTTACACAGCCTGGCCACATACAGAGGCCCAACATGTAAGTAGCAGCTCCAGGCGTTCTAGGAGCAGAAATTACACATCTCATTAGATGACAACCTATGACACTTTTGAAGGCCCTGGAGCACTAGGACAATGGAA
This sequence comes from Rana temporaria, assembly GCF_905171775.1. NCBI lineage: Eukaryota > Metazoa > Chordata > Amphibia > Anura > Ranidae > Rana > Rana temporaria. The sequence goes on from NC_053500.1 coordinate 98,363,678, forward strand.
CCGCTCACAAAATGACCCCATTTTGGAAAGCTAACACCCCAACGTATAATCTATGAGGCATAATGAGTCTTTTGAATGGTTCATTTTTTTCCAGACGTTTTTGGAAAATGTGGAAAAAAATAAAAACGCATTTTTTTTTACACAAAGTTGTCTATTTATAAGATATTTCTAACACATAGCATGTACACAGCAAAAATGACACCCCAAAATACATTCTGCTACTCCTCCTGAGTAAAACGATACCAAATGTGTGAGACTTTTAGACAGCCTGGCCACATACAGAGGCCGAACATTGAAGTAGCACCTTCAGGCGTTCTAGGAGCATAAATTACACATCTAATCTCTCAACCACCTGTTCCAATGAGGCTTTTGAACCTTTTTTTTTTTTTCAAACGTTTTTGGAAAATGTGGAAATAAAATGAAAACGCATTTTTTTTACACAAAGTTGTCCATTTATAAGATATTTCTAACACACAGTATGTACATAGCAAAAATGACACCCCAAAATACATTCTGCTACTCCTCCTGAGTATAACGATACTAAATGTGTGAGACTTTTACATAGTCTGGCCACATACAGAGGTCCAAAATTGAAGTAGCACCTACAGGCGTTCTAGGAGCATAAATTACACACACAAATTCCTGCCAACCTATGACATTGTTGAAGGTCCTTCATATTTCTAACCCACAGCATGTACTGTACATACCAATTACAAACCAAAATACATTCTTCTGAGCAAAGAGTAAAGAAAAGATTACCTGTGGTTTTAGTAGTGCAGTGGCACACAGAGCAGAGCAATCGGTCCAGGTAGCAGGCAGATGTGGTCAGCAGCAGCGAAAGGATCGTCCATGCAGCAGGCAGGAATACTGTCCATAATACAGGCAGCAGGCAGAGATATGGTTAGTGCAGCCAGGTATTGGACCAGGCAGCAGGCAGGACCATCAAGTTTAGGGCCTCGGTCAGGGAATAATGAGGACAGGGGTAGAGGCTTCTCCCACCCAAATCGCTTTGAAGCCTCTGGGCAACCAGACCCTGTTCTGGGAACACAGAAAACCAAAAACTGGTTTTCTGAACTCTGAACACTATTCTGGAGCCCCTCACATATGTGAGACCCCTGTGTAGCAGGGTGAAAGATCAGTACAAGGGGCAGGCAAAAACATGGTCAACAAGCCGAGGTCAGTGCAGGTAAAAGGCAGAACTAGACAGTAGGCAGAGGCATAGTCGAGAAGCAGTCCAGGGTCAGTTCACATGAAAGGCAGAAACATGACGGATAAACAATGCAGACAGCAGGCAGAGGCATAGTCGTAAAATAGGCCAGGGTCAGTTGAGTTGAGGCATTAGGTTGGTTGGTTGAGGCAGCAGGGAAATAATCAGCACAGAAATTGAAACTGGGCAAATGGCAGTCAATTAGAAATTTGGGTAATAGTCTTTGAGAGTGTGATATCGCCTGAAGCATTGTCCATTACATAGGCCAGGTTGGTCGGGACAGTCGGGACAATAGAAACTGGTGGCTTTCCTAATTCCACTTTTGCTGCACACCCGAAATTTTTTTGGCGTCTTCTGCTGATGGTGGAATATTTTCAGAAAAATGGCGCTCATGCAGTCTGCTGACACAATCGGAGCGAATGCTTTCTGGGGGGGAGACTTGCTGATAGATCAGGGTAGTGACAATTTTTCAATAAATCTGATAAAAGGGATGGGCATTTCCATTGTTTTTGGTAAGTGACATATGCATTATAAAGGGCCATATGGATCAAGAATATTGCAACTTTTTGTACCAAAAGAGGGACTTGCGTGTTTAGAGATAGGGCTGCAGCATTTGATCGTTTAAATCCACCCCTCCATGAACTTATTGTATTCGTTGATAGAGCAAGGCTTTTGAACGGTACGGCGTCTCCTGTGAAGTTCCACTGAGGTGTCATCATGGATGGTGGACATGATGTAAATGTCTTTCCTATCCCTCCACTTCACGGCCAAAACTTCTTTGTTCCTTCGGCTTGCCGATTCCCCCCTTTGTAGCCTTGTGGTAACTAGACACTGTGGGAAGCCTTTCCTGTTTTTACGTGCAGTACCACAGGCCAAAGTTTTATTCAGGAATAGGTGGCGAAAAAGGAGCAGACTGGTGTAGTAATTGTCCATGTATATGTGATACCCCTTTTGGAAGAGTGGGAATGCCAACTCCCATACAATTTTCCCGCCTATTCCCATATACGATGGACACTCAGGGGGCTGAATCTAGGAGTCTTTGCCTTCGTACACAAGAAAGGCATGCACATAGCCGGAAGAGCTTTCGCAGAGCTTGTTTAGCTTCAAGCCGTACCTCGCTCTCTTACTGGGAATATACTGTTTGATTCCCAACCAGCCTGTGAAATGGACCAGGGATTCGTCCACAGAGATGTTCTGTTCTGGGATGTAAAGTTCGGCAAACTTCTTATTAAAAAAATCTATTAGGGGGCGAATTGTATACAATCTATCAAAGTCCGTATGATTTCGGGGGGGGGGGGGGCACTGTGAGTTGTCACTGAAATGCAAAAACCATGTGATCATGTCGTAGCGGGACCCAGGGATCGTAGCGGAAAAAAATGGCATATGGTGAATGGGCTTTTTAGACCAATATGAATGTAATACATTTTTTTTGTAAGCCCCATGTTTAGCGTAAGGCCTAAAAAAGGGCGGGCATAGCATGAGTTCGGGTTGGTTTGTATGTACTGACGTGCAAAAACATTTTTTTGGTCTAAGATGCTGCGAAGTAACTCATCAGTAAAAAATAAATTAAAATAATCGATTTCAGAGAAACCTTCGGTGTTGGCCTGCACACCTGGCTGTGCTGTGAAAGGGGGGGATTGTGGCTGACCCTGTGCTAGAAGGCAGCCACAATGGGTTGGCCAAGGCATCCGGAAGATGGGTTTGGGCCCTAATTCTTCGGCGTGGAATTTCAGAGCTGGTACTGGGCCTTTTCTCCTGGGGTCAAGAAGTGCTTGTACTTGGCCACTCCTACTGGGGTCTAGCGCCATTGGCATTTGCTGATTGGCCATTGGGGTGTCCGGCTCTGCTGGTAGCTGCCTGGGGTTCAGTCCGTCGTTTTTTTGGACGGACTACTTCCTCCTCAGATATACTGCCTTCGGGGGGCTCATATTGCGAACCAAAATCGGAACTTGAATTAGAACTGTACTGGGGCCTTGAGAGCTCCCCGCTGCTCTCATCGGTCTGGGCTAGCATTTGGTATGCCTCTTTTAGGGTGTATAATCTTTTGAACATGGTGGCTGACTGTATGACAGGGCTGCATGACAAGGACTAATGGGCTGTATGTCAGCTAGAAATTGGCTGCACGTCAGGCACTGCTGGGCTCACGGGACAGGTACTCCTGATGGAGGTGACGGGTACTCCTGATGGAGGTGACGGGTACTCCTGATGGAGGTGACGGGTACTCCTGATGGAGGTGACAGGTACTTCTGATGGAGGTGACGGGTACTTGGGTACTACTGATGGAGGTGACGGGTACTTGGGTACTACTGATGGAGGTGACGAGTACTTGGGTACTACTGATGGAGGTGAGGGTACTCGTGTACTCCTGATGGAGGTGACGGGTACTCAGGTACACCTGATGGGGTGACGGGTACTCGGGTACTTCTGATGGAGGTGATGGGTACTCAGGTACTTCTGATGGAGATGACGGTACTCAGGTACACCTGATGGAGGTGACGGTACTCAGGTACTTCTGATTGGAGGTGACGGTACTCAGGTACACCTGATGGGGGTGACGGGTACTCAGGTACTCCTGATGGAGGTGACGGTACTCGGGTACTCCTGATGGAGGTGACGGGTATTCAAGTACTCCTGATGGAGGTGACGGATACTTGGGTACTCTTGATGGGGGGTGACGGGTACTCAGGTACTCTTGATGGGGGTGACGGGTACTCAGGTACTTTTGATCGGGGGGGGTGACAGGTACTCAGGTACTCTTGATGGGGGGTGCAGGTACTCAGATACTCTTGATGGGGTGTGACAGGTACTCTGGTACTGTTGATGGAGGGGTGACAGGTACTCTTTATTCCAGGGGGGGACACTCAGGGCACAGTAGGTGACACTTTTACAATTGCAACACTGTAACTCACTGTTTTCTGATTTATCCTCACACAGGATCGGTGTGTGAGGAGAAAGACACAGCAACAGCAATTACAGTCTGCTTTGTTTACACTTGTGACCGGCTGTGATTGGACACAGCCGGTCACGTGGTAAAGAGACAAATTTCATTGGCTCTTTACCCTGATCAGGGCTGGGCGTCGGCAATGGCCTGGGGGTTAATGAGTTTCTCTTGGGAAGTTGGGTGATAAAGATGGGCAATTCTGTTTTTTTGTCTATGACCCTTGATACGGAATGCCATAGCCTTTCCCGCTTTGTTATTAGTGGCATACGAGTTAGCTTTTCATTTCCTAAGGCTGAACTCAAAAGATCCGAGGAGCAAGCAGCGTAGATCATGCCTCAGTTTGAAAAGTTGGGATTGGAGGGTAGGTGAAGGGTTAGTCTTATTTTTAAGATCCGTGGCTGCTATTTTAGTAGTCCGTTCCTCCAGCCTCTGCGTTCTCCGTTTTTTTTTATTTTTGAACCAAGCTGAATAAGGAAACCACGCATGTAAGATTTATGAGCATTCCACAATTTCGCCGGGTCGGACACTGATCCCGTATTATTTGAGAAGAAATCGGCTAGTTTTTGAGAAAGATACAAGGCATTTTCTGTGTTTTGCAGTATATAACTATTGACACGCCACACGTAGGAATTTTGCTTTGATTTGCTGTTTGCCAATTTAATGCTAACAGGGGCGTGATCCGACCAAGTAATAGTGTGAATGCGGGCTTCCAGTACATTTTGTAATAACTATTTGTCAGAGATACATATGAATGCAAGAATAAGTGTTGTGACGCAGGGAAAGGTACGTGTAGTCCCTCTCAGTCGCGTGACAACACCGCCACACATCAAACAAATCATTTCCTGTGAAGAAAGTTGTTAGTGGAGAGGCTAGCCTTTTGGGGCTAGAGGACGAATCCATGGCAACGCCTGGCACCAAATTAAAGTCCCCACATATTAGTAGGTGGCCCTTCTGCATTTCCGTATTTTTTTCAAGGTGGACCTATGGAATTTAATTTGTCCGTGATTGGGGGTGTACACATTTGCTAATGTATAGGTGATATTGTCCAAACTGCACACTAAAATTACAAACCTGCCTCCAGGATCCAGTGTGCATGACAGTAACTGGAAAGATACGGTGTCACGGATGGCAACCGTTACATCCCTCTGTTTCTGTGAGTAATTGGCTTTATAAACATGTGGGAAGGATTTGTGCTGGCACTGAGGGGCAGCCTCGTGGGCAAACTGCGTTTCCTGTACACAAAGTACATTGCATTAATGTGAAATTGCCATCTTCCACTTGGAAACCCTTTTGGCCAGGTGATTCAGGCCTTTCACATTAAGTGTAAGGAAGTTAATGGACATTGTGGTGGTATAGTAGACACTGTGATGGGTTGTAATACTCACTGATCGAGAAAATTACCGTCAAGTGGCTAGGTGATGAGTCTTGCTGGTCAGTCCTTGGATCCGGATAGTTCTGGCAAGGTAAATACGTATCTGGCACCGTGCGCCAACTGAGCCAAAACAAAGAAAGTGAAATAATATCTTGTTCTGATTTTAAATAGAGCTCAGGAATCTGTATTCACAATGCAAGTAACTTCTCGGGTGACACTCGATAAACAGAACCTCTATCCCACGGCCTTGGGATAATAAATGAGTGTGGAAACAAACGCAACTGAAACGATAGAAGTCGGGTATAATGACCAAACCGACTAAGTGTGGGGGTAGTGTCCAAAAGAATAAAACGCTACAGGACAGATAACCAGGGGATCATGTTGCAATAGTAAAATAATGCCTTATTGCTGTTCAGTTCCCTTTAGGGATGCGGTAATCTGGACGCTTGTTGTTCCTGAAGCGTGCGCCTTCCAGGTTTTTCTTCTCTTCACTGGAGAGCTCAGGGATTATGCCCCAAGAATGGAGGAGCTTCAGGCCGTCTTGGGGACTGGAGATAATGGTAGTTGTCTCATTGTTGGTGATTACCAGTGTGGCAGGGTGTCTCCACTAATACAGGATGTTGTGGTTGTTCAGAGCCTTGGTAGTCAATTTCAGCTGTCTTCTCATGTTTAGAGTATACTGTGAAAGATCAGCGTACATATGAAAATCCTTGTACGGTGCAGGAAGCTCCGGCTGGGATCTGGCTGTCAGGATAAGTACTCAGCGAGGCCGAGATGCCGAGGGTGGCTACCTTTGCGACTCTGTGCACTTCACCCCCTGGAGGTGGAGACAGTGAGGAAGGGCACAAAGAGGCACTGGCTACCAGCAGTGGATGATGGTTTGATGGTAGATCACTGAAGACTTGGTTCGTAGACACAAAGCAAGGCCGTGGCAGGCGTTGACAGTGATTCAGGTGCAAACAAAGTTCAGGAAACTGAGAGCCAGTTCAAATCAGGACTATAAGCAGATCCGGGATACAAGCCAAATGGTCAGGGATTAGAGAAGGTAGGAAGTCCAAGATACAAGCCAGAGGTCAAAGGGGTATAGACAGCAGCAGATCCGATGAAACAAGCCGAGGGTCAAGTACAGGAGAAGGCGTAGAGAAGTCAGGTCCAATCCGGGTCAAAAATAGGTCAAGGTTTCAGGTTTTCAAGATACTTCAACAGGATAAGCTGACAACAAACCAGCAACCCACCATAGGCTTGGGGCTGGTTTAAATAAGCCGGGCTGAGCCTTGATTAGTGGGCGCGCGCGTGCCTGCGCACACGCCATAGAACGGAACCACTCTGGAACGCAGAGGCGCGCGTGCACGCGCCGCGCCCGGGCACGCGCCGTAGCGCAAATCGGCCGCTGGAGCTACTGGTTCCCTGACAGTGCCCCCCCCAAGGGGTGGACTCCGGACGCCCAAGCTGGACATCAGTTCTGGGTGGTCTTGATGAAAGGCTCGGATTAGCCGCGGAGCATGCAAGTTCCTTGATGGTTCCCATGAATTATCTTCCGGAGGGTACCCCTTCCACTTAACCAAGTACTGAAGCTGTCTTCCTCTCTTTCTGCAACCCAGAATGGCCTCAACCTCAAACTCCATCTCACCTTCGACCTCAACTGGTGAGGGTGGAGATTCTTCTCTCTCGGGGAAGGACTCAGGAACGACAGGCTTTAACAAGGAGACATGGAAGACGGAATGAATTCTGTAAGAATTAGGTAGAGCCAACTCGAAAGCCACATCATTCATTTTCCATTTGATTTTAAAGGGACCGATGAACCTCGGACCTAACTTCCGAGAAGCAATGAAATAAAAAATAGCAGGTGGTGGCGCCACCCTAAAGTGTAGAGTGTGGACTAGTATCAGTGATAGATACAATAAATAATAATAACATGTGGGTGATAAATGAAAAAATGGTCCAATATAAAGACACAATAAGTGCTAGTGATAATCCAAAAAAACACAAACTCAGGTGTGTACCAGTGCTAGTGATTTCCAAAACAAATACTATTTCCAAAATTGCTTCAATAAATATGAATAAATATATATATGGTGCTGTGTGCTTTCAGCGGACAGCACTCATACTATAAAGTGAGGAATCCTTATGCAAAAAATAGTTCCATGCAATAAATAAATAGATAAAGTGCTGCGTGCTCCTTCCAAGTGAAAAAACGTTGATGTGAATCTTCTGTGCAAAAAAACGTGCTCACTCCCTGTGGTCCCGCACTCACCAGATACTTGAACCCCTACAGGGGTAACGAACGTTCACAGTATAGTATACTGACAAGTTCCCTGGATCTTCCCAGAATATAAAACTCTCAGCCACTCATAAGAGGAGACAAATAGATTCCCAATAGCGTGATACCGTTTTAAAATGATGAATAACTTTTATTCACATATAACAGGGTACTCACATTTAGTAGAAAGGTTAAAAACATGTAACAAAAACGTGCTGTGGCTTAGAATATCGTCTGCTCTACCGGTTTCGTCGATCTGACGTCATCTGGAGTGCGCCTCTAAGCCCCCAGCACTTCCTTATTTATATGAAACGTTATGTCTGAAACGTCCGCCATGTTGTGGTTTTTTAGGGACAGAAGTCCAGCCGCTAGAGGCCCTATATTATAAAGCGCTACCGCCATGTTATAGATTGTGGCAGACAGGAGACCAGCCACTGGAGGTCCTATAATCTTATCGTAGCGCTATAACTGAGCATGCTCCAAAACGTCCGCCATATTGTGTTTTTTTGGAGACTGGAGCCCAGACAAATAAACCGCTCTATATACCAAACAGAGGAAAAAACAGCAGCAGCGAATCTCTGTGTCAAACAGATGGAAACAAATGCATTCCTCGGTCATCAACAAAACGGTGTTATGGCATTAGAAAATAATCCTATTTAAGACATGAATTCGTGTATCATTCAGACATAAAGTGCCAAAATAATAATAATTTCATAATAGCATATTCCTATAGATCATTACAATTAGAGCATAAATATACAAAATATTAAAACATATTTAAATGATGATAATGTTAATACATTGGTATAAAAAATTGGTATAAAAAATATAAATTTGAAGAATATATGATATATATAAATACAAGACAAAACTATACTATGGTGTATATGTATATATCTATGAAATGGGGAGAGTGGACAATAAAGACGCAATAACTAAGCGATAAAAATGCAATAAAAATGCCAGAAAAAAGGCAAGTATTGTAATGTGTCAGCTCACATTTCCAATAAGATAAATAAAAAGAATGATAGTTAAAAGTTGGTTAAAAAACAATTCAGGTCTACATCAATATTCATACCTGCCGGCTGGAGGGTGTCTAATGTATAAATCCACCGGGTTTCATTTTGGGATACTTTTTTGGTTTTGTCCTCCCCCCTCCAGTGCTCTTTTATCTTATCAATCCCATAGAATGTCATACACCCAGGGTCTTTATTGTGATAGTCCCTGAAGTGCCTAGACACACTATGTTTATGGAAACCCTTTTTTATATTGGCAATATGCTCTCTTATTCTAATGTGTAGTTCTCTTGTCGTTCTACCCACATATTGCTTGTGGCAGGGGCATTCTAAAACATACGTCACATGTGTACTGCTGCAGGTGATGAGTTCCCTTATTTTATGTGTGGATCCATTTGTTGTTGAGGTGAACTCTGTTCGTTTCTTATTAGTTTTTTTACTAACACGACATGGTAGACATTTTCCACATTTATGGAAACCTTTCAAGTTTTTAAAAATTTGAATTTGTTTGGGAGGGTCTATTGCATTGTGGACTAGTCTATTTCTGAGGTTAGGGGCTCTCCGATATATAAAACTCGGTTTATTTGGTAACAGATTTTTTAGAGTTTTATCTGATTGTAGAATAGGCCAGTGTTGTTTAAAAATTCTTTCAATGTCCTTGTGCTGTATATTGTAACCAGTTAGGAACGCTATATCCATAAATTTCTTCTTTTTCTTATTGTGCGTCCCTGCTACAATATTATCTCTGTTCATTCTCATGACTTTTGCTTTCAAAATTTCTAGCTCTTTTCTTTGATATCCTTTTTCAACAAATTTATTAATAATTTGTGTCGCCTGTACTTCAAAATCAACACTGTTACTACCATTTCTAAACAGTCTCATAAGTTGTCCCTTAGGGATATTTTGAATCCATTGCTTGTGATGGCAACTGCTTACAGGAATATAACTGTTCCTGTCAGTTTTCTTAAAAAAAAAGAAAAAAGTTTGGAGCATGCTCAGTTATAGCGCTACGATAAGATTATAGGACCTCCAGTGGCTGGTCTCCTGTCTGCCACAATCTATAACATGGCGGTAGCGCTTTATAATATAGGGCCTCTAGCGGCTGGACTTCTGTCCCTAAAAAACCACAACATGGCGGACGTTTCAGACATAACGTTTCATATAAATAAGGAAGTGCTGGGGGCTTAGAGGCGCACTCCAGATGACGTCAGATCGACGAAACCGGTAGAGCAGACGCTATTCTAAGCCACAGCACGTTTTTGTTACATGTTTTTAACCTTTCTACTAAATGTGAGTACCCTGTTATATGTGAATAAAAGTTATTCATCATTTTAAAACGGTATCACGCTATTGGGAATCTATTTGTCTCCTCTTATGAGCGGCTGAGAGTTTTATATTCTGGGAAGATCCAGGGAACTTGTCAGTATACTATACTGTGAACGTTCGTTACCCCTGTAGGGGTTCAAGTATCTGGTGAGTGCGGGACCACAGGGAGTGAGCACGTTTTTTTGCACAGAAGATTCACATCAACGTTTTTTCACTTGGAAGGAGCACGCAGCACTTTATCTATTTATTTATTGCATGGAACTATTTTTTGCATAAGGATTCCTCACTTTATAGTATGAGTGCTGTCCGCTGAAAGCACACAGCACCATATATATATTTATTCATATTTATTGAAGCAATTTTGGAAATAGTATTTGTTTTGGAAATCACTAGCACTGGTACACACCTGAGTTTGTGTTTTTTTGGATTATCACTAGCACTTATTGTGTCTTTATATTGGACCATTTTTTCATTTATCACCCACATGTTATTATTATTTATTGTATCTATCACTGATACTAGTCCACACTCTACACTTTAGGGTGGCGCCACCACCTGCTATTTTTTATTTCATTGTTCCTCTCCACCTTTGTGGGGGTTTTGTGCAGGGGCAGCCTTTTATATCTATTTTTATATCTTTTTAATTACTTGAGAGTTTATCCGAGGGTTCCAGATTATTTTAAATATTCTGTGGCGCAGATTCATTTTTTCTTTTCTTAACTTCCGAGAAGGTATGTGTAACCTGAGGTTTGCGGCTGACAACCAGACTTTCTCCCCGATTTCAAAGGTCGGACCCTCCTTTTTCCTCCTATCAAAAAAAATGTTGTGGTCCTCCTGAGCCTGATGCATCACCTCCTGGAGTTTCCTGAAATTTTGTTGAACGGAGGTTATGTGCTCCTGAACGGCTGGAACCGACGTTTCTGGAATAGAACTCGGCAAAAATGAAGGATGAAACCCGAAGTTAGACCAAAAGGGAGTTTGGTTGGTTGTGGAATGGATGGAATTGTTGTACGCAAACTCTGCGGATGGAAGTAGTGAGGACCAGTCATCCTGAGAAGCTCAACAGAAACAGCGGAGATATTGCTCCAGGGTCTGGTTCGTCCTTTCTGTCTGACCATTGCTCTGTGGGTGATAGGCCGATGAGAGACAAACCTTGATATCAAGAGATTTACAGAGTTCTCTCCAAAATTTCGACGTAAATTGTACGCCTCTGTCAGAGACGGTACTCTTGGGAGTCCTGTGAAGCCGGACAACATCTTTAAAAAAAACTTTGGCTGTTTCTGTAGCTGAGGGGGTGCCCACCATGGGTAAGAAGTGTGCCATCTTGGAAAGACGGTCGATGACTACGAAAATTGAGGAAAAACTCCCGGAAGGAGGGAGATCCACAATAAAGTCCATGGAGACTTCTGACCATGGTCGTTCAGGGATGGGCAAAGGCTTGAGTAACCCCCAACTTTTTGTATTTGGCCCTTTGTTGCGTTGGAGACACATAGGCTTTGCAATCCTGCCTCCAGCTTGGCCACCAGAAGGTGCAGGAGACCAGTTCTGCGGTCTTTCGAGCTCCGAAGTGACCCGCCAGTTTGTGATCGTGGAAAGTACTAAGAACTAGGTGTCGGGTTTCCGAGGGAACAAAAATCTTGTCTCGAGACCAGAGCAGTTCGTCCCATCTTTCAAGGGGAAGAGTCCCCTGGTTGGAGCAGTGCCTGGATGCAGTTTTCAGAGAGGTTAGGAGATCCGATTGCGGAAGTAATAGAAAGTTGTGTGATGACAGGATGGTGCCAGGCTCAGATGCCACGGGGGTTTCCAAAAACATTCTGGAGAGAGCATATGCTTTCCCATTCTTGGAACCGGGTCTGTAGGATATGAGAAAATTAAACCGGGTGAAGAAAAGAGTCCAACGGGCTTGCCTGGGCCTCAATTGTTTTGCTGATCGCAGATATTCTAGATTTTTGTGATCTGTGAAGATCATAACAGGGTGAACTGCCCCTTCCAGCAAATATCTCCACTCTTCAACAATTCTCTGTCAGCAACGTCGTAATTTCTCTCTGGCGGATTCAATTTCCGAGAGGCAAAGGCTACAGGATGTAGAAGGGCTTTTAGTCCTTGTCTTTGGGATAGGATGGCCCCAACAGCTGTCTCGGAGGCGTCAACCTCAAGTATAAAGGGTAGCGCCGGATCGGGGTGACGTAGAACAGGTGCTGAAGTAAACGTTGACTTGAGTTTGAGGAAAGCTTCCTGGGCCTCCTGTGACCAAACAAAACGATTGCCTTGACGTGTGAGCTTGGTAATAGGTGCTTCTATGGCAGAGAATACAGTGATGAACCATCTATAAAAGTTAGAAAACCCGATAAAACATTGCACCCATTTTTTGTCTTCGGGAGCTGGCCAGTCTTGAATGGCTTGAACTTTTTGTGGGTCCATGGCAACTCCACAGGTGGAGACGATGAAACCGAGAAATTGTACTGTACTCTTTTCGAACTCACATTTCTCGGCCTTCAGGTACAACTTATGGTGTCTAAGGATAGTGAGAACTATCTTGACATGTTCCCGATGGAGCTCAATGGAAGCGGAAAAAATAAGAATATCGTCCAGATAGACCACCAAAAAGTCGTCCAAGTGTTTCCAAAAAATGTCGTTGACAAGGTGTTGGAAAGTAGCTGGGGCGTTGCAGAGACCGAACGGCATAACGAGATACTCAAAGTGTCCAAATCTGGATCTAAAATCAGTCTTCCACTCATCCCCTGTTCTAATTCGGATGAGGTTGTAAGCGCCCCGGAGGTCCAATTTGGAGAAGACTTTAGCAGACCGGAACCGTTGGAAGAGCTCAGGAATGAGGGGTAGCGGGTATCTGTTTTTAACAGTAATTTTGTTCAACTCCCTGTAATCTATGCAGGGTCTGAGGGAGCCGTCTTTTTTCTCCACAAAGAAGATTCCTGCTCCCGCAGGGGAGGAGGAGGGACGAATAAACTGTTTTTCAAGATTCTCATCAATGTAGGCCTTGAGGGCCTTTAGTTCAGTCTCTGACAGAGGAAAAATACGGCCAAAAGGAATTTCTGCACCGGATAACAGATCGATAGGGCAATCGTAAGGCCTGTGAGGGGGCAGGCGGTCGGCCTGCTTTTTATCAAATACGTCTGCGAATTCCAGGTATGCCGGAGGGACGTGTTGGAGATTCTCTGATGTGGCGGTGACGGTGGAACAGGCGGTGGTAACCGGTGTGAGACAGTGTTGAGAGCAGTAAGATGAAACTAAGTTGACCTCCTTGCTACCCCAGTCGATATGCGGTTGGTGTGTTTGTAGCCAGGGAAGGCCCAAAATAATAGGGAATATGGGAGATGGGATTAAGTCCAACTGTAGAAGTTCCTGGTGTCCAGAATCGGTGATGGCGAAAACAGGATCGGTCTGTTGTGTAACTAGTCCTGAGCGGGGGAGTGAGCCATCTGCCAAGCATACCTGTAGATAATGATCCTTAGGATGAAGGGGAAAACGTAGCTTCAGAGCAAGGGCAGAGTCCAAGAAGCTACTGCAAGCTACTGCAAGCGCTGGCAATCGCGTTACCCCTTCCGGTAGCTGTAGAGAAATAAAAAGAGTAAGGTAAGACTGTGGAGCACTGACAACACGGCAGTTGGAAGAGAGCTTGGGTGCACACTTACTGGGTCTCACCGGACAGGTGCGAAGGAAGTGGCCGGTGCCTCCACAATACAGACACAGGTTGGCTTGGTGCCTGCGTTGCCTTTCTTCAGAGGTGAGAGGAGAACAGACCAGACCAAGCTGCATAGGTTCTGGGTCAGGAACCGGGTAGGAGAAAGAGGCTGGAGGAGGTGAATGCATGGGAACTGGTCTCGGAGGAATCCAGGTTGGACGGGACGTTTGGTAGCGCTCGGAGCGCCGTTCTCGTAGACGTCTATCCAATTGGGTAGCAGCCTGAATTAAGTCCTCCAGTGTAGCAGGGGTATCAGTTCTGGCTAGCTCGTCTTTGAGAGCTTCCGAAAGTCCCTGCCGGAACTGATACTTTATGCTGCTTCATTCCAGCCGGTATCGGCTGACCACTTCCGAAACTCAGCAGTGTAATCTTCTACTGGTCTCCTACCTTGACTTAGGTTGTGAAGGATGGTTTCAGCCATAGCTGTGCGTTGTGGGTCGTCATAAAGTTTGGCCATCTGTTCAAAAAAAGCATCAAGCGTATCCAGCACTGGACTTCTCTGTTCCATAAGGCCATGTGCCCACGCCTGTGGTTCCTCGGAGAGAAGGTATATGACGAAGCCCACTTTTACTGCTTCTGAAAAGAAAGTTCTGGGCTGCAGCGCGACATATAAAGAGCAGGAGTTTTTGAAGGCACGATACTTTCTGCGATCGCCTGTAAATTTCTCAGGAGTCGGGACTCTAGTTTCAGGGTGAGTCACTACTACGTCTGGGTTAGCAGAGGCCTGTGGGGCTGCGGCCCCAGTAGCGGGGGCTGTGGCCGAAGCCAAGGGACCGGGTCATCCAGCAAGCTGCTGAAGGCGGCCATCGACTTGAAGGTATCCGTCCTGCAACTTCTGTACTGCTTCCGTAAGTGCAGAAATCTGCTGGCACAGGGTCTCGAAAGGCGAGCGCGCCCTGTTGGCCTCAGACATCTGGCTGGTTTGTACTGTCAGGATAAGTACTCACCGAGGGCGGCTACCTTTGGGACTCTGTGCACTTCACCCCCTGGAGGTGGAGACAGTGAGGAAGGGCACAAAGAGGCACCGGCTACCAGCAGTGGATGATGGTTTGATGGTAGATCACTGAAGACTTGGTTCGTAGACACAAAGCAAGGCCGTGGCAGGCATTGACAGTGATTCGGGTGCAAACAAAGTTCAGGAAACTGAGAGCCAGTTCAAATCAGGACTATAAGCAGATCCGGGATACAAGCCAAATGGTCAGGGATTAGAGAAGGTAGGAAGTCTAAGATACAAGCCAGAGGTCAAAGGGGTATAGACAGCAGCAGATCCAATGAAACAAGCCGAGGGTCAAGTACAGGAGAAGGCGTAGAGAAGTCAGGTCCAATCCGGGTCAAAAATAGGTCAAGGTTTCAGGTTTTCAAGATACTTCAACAGGATAAGCTGACAACAAACCAGCAACCCACCATAGGCTTGGGGCTGGTTTAAATAGGCCGGGCTGAGCCTTGATTGGTGGGCGCGCACGTGGATGCGCACGCAGGTGTGCGCCCGCGCAGTAGAACGGAACCACGCTGGAACGAAGAGGCACGCATGCGCGCCACGGGCACGCGCCGTAGCATGAATCGACCGCTAGAGCTACTGGTTCCCTGACACTGGCCTTCGCCAGCAATTTCTTCTTGGTGGGAAAAAAATGGATCTTCATGAGGAAATCTCTGGGTACTGAAGCCTCTGGGTGTTTGGGTTTGGGGATGCGGTGGATGCGATCTATGAGTCTCTCTATTGGGGACACCTTGGGCAATAACGTTGCTATCTATCAAGAACCGTACTTACCGAGGCCGAGATGCTGAGGCGACCCGGCTAAGTCTGCCCCCTGGAGTTGGAACAGAGGGGGGAGAGCGCAAGGAGGCGCCGGTACCGGAAGTGAAGTAGTTGACTTGGTGCGCTGATAGTGGCTGAGCAGAGGTGGTTCACTGGTGGCAACTGAGGGTCAGGCGAATACCGTTCGGGAACTCAGAGTTTGTTGACAGGAACAAGAACTGGAGACAAGTCCGGGGAGCAAGCCGAAGGTCAAGGGCTGGAGAAGGCAGAGTGTCCAGAGATACAGGCCAAGGTCAAAGGGCAGGAGACAGCAGCAATCCAGGGATGTAAGCCAAAGGTCAGGTTTCAGGGGTGAGAGTAGAGTCGTCAGGAAATCCGGGTCAAACAAGGTAAATGGAGCAACAGGATACATACAGGAGCTGATGACAAACCAGCAACCTGTCAAGGGGCAGAAGCTGGTTTAAATAGGGCGGTCAGGCCTCTGGTTCCGAAGAGCCTGCGTGCGTGCGCGCCCGTGTGCGCGCCTGTGCATATGGCGCGCCGCCGGACCGCGCATGAAAGCGTGCGATTCGCACACAGGCATGAGCGGTATCGCTGTTCTACCGTGCATGTGCGCAATTCTGTGTTTGGCGGAACTGGTACCCAGAGGGTCCCCCCCCACCAAGGGGCGGACTCCGGACGCCCAAACTGGCCATCAATTCCGGGTGTTCCTGATGAAAGGCTTGAATTAGTCGAGGAGCATGAAGATTCCTCGAAGGTTCCCAAGAGTTATCTTCCGGGGGATACCCCTTCCATTTGATTAGATATTGGAGCTGCCTCCCTCTTTTTCTACAGCCCAAAATAGATTATACCTCAAATTCCATTTCCCTTCAATCTCCACTGGAGGAGGTGGAAGTTTTTCTCTCCCGTGAAACGGATCTGATACAACAGGTTTAAGCAAGGAGGCGTGGAACACAGGATGGATCCTGTAAGAATCAGGTAATGCCAGTTCAAAGACCACGGGGTTGATCTACCGCCTAATCCTGAATGGGCCCAACTTCTGTGAGGGAATAGGTAGTTTAAGGTTGGTAGCAGACAGCCAGACCTTCTCCCCAACTTCAAAAGCTGGGCAGTCCTTCCTCCCCCTGTCATAGAACCTCTTGTAATCTTCCTGAGCGTGCTGCATTACTTCCTGCAGCTTCTGGAAATTTTGCTGAATGGAGGTTATATGCTCCTGGACGGCTGGAACAGGTGCCTCAGGGATGGAATCTGGGAGAAAGGAGGGATGAAAGCCAAAATTGGCCCAGAATGGAGTTTGGTTGGTGGTGGAATGAACGGAATTATTATAGGCAAATTTGGCAGATGGTAATAAGGACAACCAATCATCTTGGGAGACTGAGCAAAAACAGCGAAGGTACTGTTCCAGCATCTGGTTAGTTCTTTCCGCCGCCTGGCCGTTGCTCTGAGGGTGGTAGGCAGAGGAAAGGCAGATTTTTACTTCCAGAGATTTGCAGAGCTCCTTCCAAAACTTAGACGTGAACTGCGTACCCCTGTCGGATACAATGCTCTTGGGTACCCCATGAAGCCTGACAATTTCCTTGAAAAAATTCTGCCCGTATCTGTAGCGGAGGGCGTGCCCACCATGGGCAGGAAGTGTGCCATTTTGGACAGGCGGTCGATCACGACTAGGATCGTGGTGAAACCTTCAGATGGAGGCAGATCTACAATGAAGTCCATGGAGACTTCTGCCCATGGGCGCTCCGGAATGGGTAACGGTTTAAGTAGACCCCAGTGTTTGGTCCTTTATTGCGCTGACAGCGGGTACATGAAATAACAAGTTTTGCAGTCGTGTCTCCATTTTTGGCCACCAGAAGGAGCGGAAGATCAACTCGGAGGTCTTGCATGTTCCAATATGGCCTGCCAATTTATGGTCGTGGAAAGTGCTCAGGAGCAACTGCCTTACTTCCATTGGCACAAAGATTTTACCTTGAGACCACAGTAAGTCATCCCGCCTTTCCAGAGAAGAGGTCTCCTGGTCGGAACATTGTCCAGATGCCACCTTAAGAGAAGTCAGTGGGCCAGATTCACATACAATGGCGTATCTTTCTGCCGGCGTAGTGTATCTTTTTTCCGCTACGCCGGACCAGCGTGGAGAGGCAGGTAGGGTATTCACAAAGCACTTGTGCCTAACTTTGCACCGGCCTAACTTAATTTCCTCGGCGTAAGTGGAAGTGGGTGTGACCTTATGCAAATTATGTTCTGAACGTGGAGCAGTGATTTACGCCCGGCGTATCATGAACGGAGCATACTCAGTACGTTCGTTCCCTTCTGAGCATGCTCACAACTATGCCGGCCCAACTTACATTGATACGCCGGCCCAACTTACGCCCAGCCGATGCAAAAGTACATCCAGTTTTATTCCCCCCCCAGGGAAGGTACTTTTGCTGTGAGATGGCTGCTCCCGTTCCCCACAGGCAGAGGAGGAAAAAAAACTTTAACACCCAGGAGATGTCAGCCCTCATAACAGCAATGGAGACTTATGACCAGGGCCGCCATCAGGGGGGTACAGGCAGTACACCTGTAAGGGGCCCGGGGGTCCCCAGGGGCCCAGATGGGAACCCCCCCTTTTTTTTTTATAAAAAAAAATATATATTTTTTATATATTTTTATTTATATTTTTTTGATGGACAAGAAGGCCTGGCTTGCAGTCTCTGCTCTAATTCATTTCAAAGGTGTTCTATCGAGTTGAGGTCAGGACTCTGTGCAGGCCAGTCAAGTTCCTCCACCCCAAACTTGCTCATCCATGTCTTTATGGACCTTGCTTTGTGCACTGGTGCGCAGTCATGTTGGAATAGGAAGGGGCCCTCCCCAAACTGTTCCCACAAAGTTGGGAGCATGAAATTCTCCAAAATGTCTTGGTATGCTGACGCCTTAAGAGTTCCCTTCACTGGAACCAAGGGGCCAACCCAACCCCTAAAAAACAACCCCCCACCATAATCAAATGATTTGGACCAGTCCACAAAGCAAGGACCATAAAGACATAAATGAGTGAGTTTGGGGTGGAGGAACTGGACTGGCCTGCACAGAGTCCTGACCTCAACACCTTTTGGATGAATTAGAGCAGAGACTGTGAGCCCGGCCTTCTTGTCCAACATCAGTGCCTGACCTCACAAATACACTTCTGGAAGAATGGTCAAACATTCCCATAGACACCCTCCTAAACCTTGTGGACGGCCTTCCCAGAAGAGTTGAAGCTGTTATAGCTGCAAAGGGTGAGCCAACCCAATATTGAACCCTACAGGCTAAAGGATCGCACACACGATCGAATATTCCGATGGACGTGTTTTGTCGCATAATCAAACCGTCTGTACGCTCCATCGGACAAAAGAGCAGAAAAACTATGTAGTTTCGTGAATGTTGGCTGAAAAAGTTCTGCCGTCTGTATGCAGAACAAGTTCACGGCCAGTGCCTTTCGGACAAAAATATATATATAATTATTATTATCATTATTATTATTATTATTAAAGGGCCCAGAGGTCCCGGATGGAAAGCCCCCTTTATTTGGTCATTTATTTTTATAAAAAAAAGGGGGGTTGCCATCCGGGACCTCTCCAGCTGACTTGAGCAAGTCTGGTGCAAAGTTACCCCTGCTTTATGAGGGGGTTACTTTGTGCCGGAATTTCCAGTTACGCTCACCGGGAGTAGCCTGCGCCGGTCAAACATAGTTTTGTGAATCGGCGTATCTCCCTCATTTGCATATTTAAAACCAAAAAACCATGGGCGTGCCAGATCCGTCCAGCGTAAAGATGCACCCACGCCGCTCCGGCGTAGAAAGGTTACGCCGGTAGGAAGAAGTCTATTTTGAGGCGTATCTGGTTCTGTGGGTATGGCGCAGACATACGCCGGTGCACATTTTGACTTACGCCGCGCATCTCGAGATACGCCGGCGTAAGTGCTAGATGAATCTGGCCCAGTAAGTCTGCCTGAGAGACTAAAAAAAAGTTCTGAGGAGTTAGGATGGTACTGGGTTCAGATGTACCGGGGGTTTCGGGGAACATCCTAGAGAGGGCATCTGCCTTCCCATTCTTTGAGCCGGGTCTGTAGGTGATGTGAAAATTGAAGCAGGTAAAGAAAAGGGCCCAACGGGCTTGCCTGGGTCTTAGACGTTTTGCAGATCGTAAGTACTCTAAGTTTTTATGGTCAGTGAAGATCATGATGGGATGAGCTGCCCCCTCAAGCAGGTACCTTCACTCCTCCAATGCAAATTTGATGGCTAGTAACTCCTTGTCCCCGACATCATAATTCCTCTCTGGAGGGCTTAGTTTTCGGGAAGCATAGGCTACTGGGTGTAAAAGTGATGTTAAACCCCGTCTCGGTGATAAAATAGCGCCAGTAGCAGACTCAGAGGCGTCGACTTCCAGAATGAAGGGCAGTGCTGGGTCTGGGTGTCGAAGAACGGGTGCAGAGAAGAACACTGCTTTAAGTTTAATGAAGGTCTCCTGGGCTTCTTGAGGCCACTGGAAACGGTTCCCCTGACTGGTAAGCTTGGTGATGGGGGAAACAATGGAGGAGAAGCCGATAATGAACCTTCTGTAGAAGTAAGCGAAACCGATGAATCGTTGCACCCTTTTTTTATCTACCGGAGCTGGCCACTCTTGGATTGCCTTGACCTTCTGAGGATCCATGGCAACCCCATTGGTGGAGATGATGAACCCCAGGAATTGCACTGAAGTTGTTTCAAACTCGCACTTCTCCGCCTTGAGGTACAGCTTGTGTTCTCTGAGAATAGTGAGGACTTTCTTGACCTGGTACCGGTGCAGCTCAATTGTGGCCGAGAAGATGAGGATGTCATCTAAGTACACGACCAGAAAGTCATCCAGATGTTGACGAAAGATGTCGTTGACCAGATGCTGGAACGTGGCGGGAGCATTACAGAGTCCAAAGGGCATTACCAAATTTTCGAAGTGCCCAAATCTAGATCTGAAAGCGGTCTTCCACTCGTCCCCAGCCCTGATCCGAATAAGGTTGTAGGCACCCCGGAGGTCGAGCTTAGAAAAGATTTGGGCTGATCGGAAGCGTTGAAACAATTCCGGAATAAGAGGCAATGGGTATCTGTTTTTGATGGTTATTTTGTTTAGTTCCCGATAGTCGATGCAGGGTCTAAGGGAGCCATCTTTCTTCTCGACGAAAAAGATTCCTGCCCTGGCTGGAGAGGAAGCAGGGCGGATGATTTAGGCCTTGAGGGCCTTTAACTCGGTTTCTGACAGAGGGAAGATACGACCGAAGGGGACCTCGGAACCAGGTAAGAAGTCGATGGGGCAGTCGTACGGCCGGTGCGGAGGAAGGCGGTCAGCCTGCTGTTTGTCGAAGACATCCTTGAACTCCAAGTAGACAGAGGGAACATGCTGAAGGTTTTCCGGTGGAGTTGTCAAGGTGGAGCAAGTGGCAGTGGTTGGCAAGAGGCAGCGTTGGGAGCAGTAAGAGTATGTGAAACTAATCTCTTTTTTGAGCCAGTCTATACAGGGTTGGTGTGCCTGTAACCACGGGAGACCCAAGATAATGGGAAACATGGGGGACGGAATGAGATCCAGACGAAGAAACTCTTGGTGCCCGGAATCAGAGATAACATGAATAGGATGGGTTTCATGAGTGACTAGCCCGGAACGGGGAAGAGAGCCGTCGGCCAAGTGGACTTGTAGGTGGAAATCCTTGGTGCGGCAGGGAACATGCAGCTTCTGGGCCAAGGTGGAGTCCAGGAAGCAGCTGCAGGCTCCAGAGTCAACAATTGCTGGTAGGCGGGTTGCCCCTTCCGGGAGCTGTAGGGAGAGAAAGAGAACAACATAAGTCTGTGGAATGTTGGAGACATGATAATTGAGAGCAGGTGGAGGCTTTGACTTACTGGGTCTCACTGGACAAGTACGGAGGAAGTGGCCAGCTCCTCCACAATAGAGGCAATGGTTGGCTTGGTGCCTACGTAGTCTTTCCTCAGGGGTGAGAGGAGCCCGGACTAGGACGAGCTGCATGGGCTCAAAGTCTGGTAATGAGGTGGTTGGAGGAGCCAGGAGAGGTGAAGGTGCCAGAGGAAACTTTGGCGGGGTCCAGTTGGGACGGGTAGCCTGGAATCGTTCAGAACGCCGTTCCCGTGGGCGCCTGTCTAGCTGGGTGGCAGACTGGATCAAATCTTCAAGCGAGGGGGTAGTCTCAGTTCTCGCCAGCTCGTCCTTGAGTGCTTCAGAGAGTCCTTGGCGATACTGATATTTTAGGGCCACCTCGTTCCAGCTAGGGTGACCACATTTTCAAACTGCCATTCAAAGACACCCCCCCCCCTTCCCAAAAAATATGATTTCATAGAGTGCTAGGAGAAAGTGATGTCGCTTTAGAACAGCGGTCCCCAACCTTTTTTGCATGGGGGAATGATTTTGTGTAAGGGGAAGGAATGTAGTCTGTGGGTTGACAGGGAATTCAGTGGTGGGTGATTTGTCGGGTGAATGGCTGATGTCAGTACTTAAATCATCCCGACACCATGCTTGATATGGTGTCAGGATGATGAAATCCAATTATTTCTATTACTACATTGTAATATATAAAATAAAATAGTTCAACTCACCATAATGCCGAAACAGTGGGAATCATAAGCTTGTCACTTGCCACCAGATACAGTTTGTCACTTGCCGCCCATAGCCTTCCACTAGATGCAGTGTCACTTGCACGCCAATAGTGAGGATGTACATTGAGGGGTGCAGGGTTCTGTAAAGGGGTGCATGGTACTATGGGTTGGGGTACAGGGTTCTGTGGAGGGGTGCAGGGTTCTGTGGAGGGGTGCAAGGGTACTATGGGTTGGGGGCAGGGTTCTGTGGAGGGGTGCAGGATACTATGGGTTGGGAGGCAGGGTTCTGTGGAGGGGTGCAGGGTACTATGGGTTGAGGGCAGGGTTCTGTGGAGGGCTGCATGGTTCTGTGGAGGGGAGCAGGGTACTATGGGTTGTGGTGCAGGGTTCTGTGGAGGGGTGGAGGGTACTATGGGTTGGAGCGCAGGGTTCTGTGGAGGGATTCAGGGTTCTGTGGAGGGGAGCAGTGTACTATGGGTTGGGGTGCAGGGTTCTGTGGAGGGGTACAGGGTACTATGAGTTGGGGGAAGGGTTCTGTGGAGGGGTGCAGGGTACTATGGGTTGGGGGCAGGGTTCTGTGGAGGGGTGCCGGGTACTATGGGTTTGGGTGCAGGGTTCTGTGGAGGGGTGCAGGGTACTATGGGTTTGGGGAAAGGTTCTGTGGAGGGGTGCAGGGTACTATGGGTTGGGGGCAGGGTTCTGTGGAGGGGTGCAAGGTACTATGGGTTGGGGCAGGGTTCTGTGGAGGGGTGCAGGGTACTTTTGGTTGGGGGCAGGGTTCTGTGGAGGGGTGCAGGGTACTATGAGTTGGGGGCATGGTTCTGTTGAGGGGTGCAGGTTACTATGGGTTGGGGCAGGATTCTGTGGAGGGGTGCAGGGTACTATGGGCTGGGGTGCAGGGTACTATGGGTTGGGGGCAGGGTTCTGTGGAGGGCTGCAGGGTTCTGTGGAGGGGTGCAGGGTACTATGGGTTGGGGTGCAGGGTACTATGGGTTGGGGGCAGGGTACTATGGATTTTGGTGCAGAGTACAATGGATTGGGGTGCAGGGTACTATGGATTGGTGCAGAGTACAATGGATTGGGGTGCAGGGTACTATGGATTGGGGTGCAGGGTACTATAGGTTGGGGCAGGGTTCTGTAGAGTAGAGGGGTGGTGGCTGGATGCAGGGTAGATGGGAGGTACAGGAAGGAGAGAGCTCCCACACAGGGTTCAGTGGAGGAGCAGAGAGCAGAGGACAGTGTTAGAGGGGATCCTAAACATTACACAGCCTGGAACAGTCGGAAGGACCTGGATCAGAGCTAGGGGGGAGGGGGAGAGCATCTGGAGGTGAACGAGCACCTAGGAGGGACCTGAGGAGTGAGGACTGGCAAGCACGGGAGGGACTCGGAGACACAGACACAGCCAGCTCTCCGCCCCCATTTCTGTCATGAGAGACGAGCAGTGCCAGGACACAGATCACAGTCACAGTCTTGGTTACACTGCACGTCTAGCAGGGAGCCAGCACCGCAATCCCCAACCTACACATCCATCCAGTGAATAACCCACTGCCTGCCTCGCTCCTCCAACCAATTACCATCTACAGTATTACCTTCATATCAGCAGAGCAAGGGGGCGGGAGGAGCTGTTGTGAAAAGACTCCTCCAATCCTGCTGACTGTGCAGCTCTCCCGCCCCCTTGCTCTGCTGATAGGATGAAATCGTTGGTGGGGCGGGAGAGGAGAGAATCAGGAAGAGAGGAGACAGACATGGCCATATAGAATTATGAATGGCTGCATCGGCCGGCCGGGGTCATTCCATTCCGGGAGAATGTATTGTCCCGCAATGAGTGTACCCGGGACACGGGACAGAGCTCCACAAAAAGGGACTGTCCCGGGCAATCCGGGACACGTGGTCACCCTAGTTCCAGCCTGTGTCAGCTGACCATTTCCTAAATTCTGCAGTGTAGTCTTCTACAGGCCTCCTCCCCTGGTTCAGATTATGAAGGGTGGCTTCCGCTGTGGCTGAGCGCAGAGGATCATCGTACAATTTGGCCATATGCACGAAGAAGGTGTCGATGGTGTCCAGTATCGGGCTTCTCTGTTCCATTAGGCTGTGTGCCCATGCTTGAGGTTTGTCTAAAAGAAGGGAAATAACAAACCCCACCTTCACGGCTTCTGAACAAAAAGTTCTGGGTTGGAGGGCCAGGTACAATGAGCAGGCATTTTTGAAGGCCCGATACTTCCTGCGATCGCCTGTGAAACGTTCAGGTGTGGGTACTCGGTCTTCAGGGTGAGTCACCACCACAGCTGGACTCGTGGGAGTCTGAAAGAGGTTGAAGGCCCCGTGGGTGGAGCTGCGGAGGCAGCGGAAGGTCCAGGCTAACTGGCCAATTGCTGGAGGCGGCCATCGATCTGGAGGTACCCCTCCTGTAGCTTTTGTACTGCTTCGGTCAGAGCAGAGACTTGCTGGCAGAGAAACTCAGAAGGTGAGTGCGCCCTGTCGGCCTCAGACATCTGGCTGGTTTGTACTATCAGGAACCGTACTTACCGAGGCCGAGATGCTGAGGGCGGCTCACCTTTGCGACCCGGCGCAGTCCACCCCCTGGAGTTGGAACAGAGGGGGGAGAGCGCAAGGAGGCACCGGTACCGGAAGTGAAGTAGTTGACTTGGTGCGCTGGTAGTGGCTGAGCAGAGGTGGTTCACTGGTGGCAACTGAGGGTCAGGCGACTACCGTCCGGGAACTCAGAGTTTGTTGACAGGAACAAGAACTGGAGACAAGTCCAGGGAGCAAGCCGAAGGTCAAGGGCTGGAGAAGGCAGAGAGTCCAGAGATACAGGCCAAGGTCAAAGGACAGGAGACAGCAGCAATCCAGGGACGTAAGCCAAAGGTCAGGTTTCAGGGGTGAGAGTAGAGTCGTCAGGAAATCCGGGTCAAACAAGGTAAATGGAGCAACAGGAAACATACAGGAGCTGATGACAAACCAGCAACCTGTCAAGGGGCAGAAGCTGGTTTTAAATAGGGCGGTCAGGCCTCTGATTGGTTCCAAAGAGGCCACGAGCACGCGCGCCCGTGCACACGGCGCTGGACTGTGCATGCGCGCGCAATACGTGCACAGGCATGAGCGGTAGCGCTGTTCTACCGTGCAAGTGTGCGATTCTGTGTCTGGAGGAACTGGTACCCTGACACTATCTCCTGCAAATTTTTGCAGTTCAGCCGGGGTGATGGATTCAGGGACCCCCATCAGTTTAAGGTTGTTTCTCCTTGAGCGATCCTCAAGGTCTGCGAGTTTTGCCTTCATCCAATCTGTATCCTCCGCTTGGTCTCTGTAAGCGTCCACAAGGTCGTTTAAAGTGGTGGTATATTCATCCATTTTGTATTCCACATGTTGGACTCTCTCCCCTAGCCCTTTCATTTCTGCTGAAAAGTTATTAATCATGACTGAAAAGTTCATCATAAGTGATGATTGCAAGGAAGGGAGCATGTCCTTCATTGTTGTGTCGAGGACCGGTTGGCCCAAAGTGGGGTAGTTTGCAATGGAAGACGCAACATTAAGGTCTACCTGGTCCCGCCATCTCTGTGCTTGAGGCCTGCGTTGAGGGATCGATCCTCATCCGTGCTTTCGCCGGACTATGGGAGGACGGGCTGTGTGGGGGAGAATCCTGTGCCTGTACCAATTTAGGGCTCAGAGTCCCAGGGACCGGGATCATCATCCGGGAGGTCAGTGTAAGATGATGGCGGCTGTACAAGAGCTCCGCCAGCGCCATCTTGCTTCGGCTTCCCCACCATCGCTGGCATTTCAAAAAAGTCTGTGAACTTCTTAGGGCATCTTTCCTCCTTCCTCTTGCGGGACAGCATCAGGTGTGCTCCGCTCGAGCTATGTGCCTTGTGATGGCTTCCTTGGTGCTGGGTAACGATTGTCTCGCCGCTTTGTCCCCGGTTTCTGTCAGAGCTGTCTGCTCAAGCGGCCATCATGATCGCACGCAAGTCAAGCCCCCCCACTCCTTCTTTTCTTCACTGACTGAACCTGATGTGATGCGAGCAGCGCTCGCACAAGCATCCGCCCAATCTCTGCTTCCTTCCATGTGCTCCTATTGGCAGGTGAGGAGCTTGACTTGCGTGCGATCATGATGGCCGCTTGAGCAGATTGGCTCCTCACCTGCCAATAGGAGCACATGGAAGGAAGCAGAGATTGGGCGGATGCTTGTGCGACCGCTGCTCGCATCACATCAGGTTCAGTCAGTGAAGAAAAGAAGGAGTGGGGGGGCTTGAGTTGCGTGCGATCATGATGGCCGCTTGAGCAGACAGCTCTGACAGAAACCGGGGACAAAGCGGCGAGACAATCGTTACCCAGCACCAAGGAAGCCATCACAAGGCACATAGCTCGAGCGGAGCACACCTGATGCTGTCCCGCAAGAGGAAGGAGGAAAGATGCCCTAAGGATCCAGTTTAATCGGAGGGATTGTAACAAGCTGCAGGAGCAGCTGCAATGGATTCTGGGCCATGTAGTTCCCTCACCAAATGGCCCCATAGCCTTGTATAGCGATAAGAACTACTAAGACCAGCATGCTCTGACAGCAGGAAAGGAGAGATTCCATTTTGATCTTCTGAGGAGATTCTCATATTCTATGAAGCGGAGGAAAAGATCAGACCTAGGGAAGAGGTACGGCCTCCCAGGTCATTTCACCACATGTTTTCAGGCATCCACAACCAATCTGAACATCCAGCCTGAGAGAGGGGGGCGCACCTGCACCGACGGTGAAGCGTTCCAGTGTGAGGTGACCAGTCGGGTCGCAAGGGGAGCCTGCCTGCTTCAGGACGTTCGTTTAGGGCTTGACCACAGTATTGGGTGAGAAGGCTTTTGCCTATTTGCAGGAAACAAGGACACTGCACAATTCTTGATATAATATTTCACAGCAGGGCCTGTTCCAGCACCCACCAAGAGTAACTGTGAGGACTTACAGTGTTGTGGCAACACCAACACCTAAAGCCCTAATTTCTGCAGAGTATATACGACAGGCGCCTACTTTCAAACATCCAACTTACAAACGACTCCTACTTGCAAACGGAGGGAGACAACAGGAAGTGAGAGGAAGGGAAATTCTCTCCTGTAAGATATGGGAAAAAGGTGTCTCCTCTCCACTGATGCTTTATCACCAATCCTTGTTTCACTAAAAACTCCACATTTTGGGACAGAAAGTGAGGTGAAATCTTCTGAACAGGTGCACAGACAGCAAAATAAATGTTACAGGGGTGATAACCCTTCCCTATGTTTTCCAAAAAGCTTAAAAATGTATTTTTTGGCTGGAGTTACACTTTAAAAACGTACCAGTTCAAAATTACAAACAGATTCTACTTAACAACAAACCTATAGTCCCTGGGGTAGATTCACGTAGATTTCGGCCGGCGTAGCGTATCTCAGATACACTACGCCGCTGTAAGTTTGAGCAGCAGGTCCTGTATTCACAAAGAACTTGCGCTGTAACTTACGGCGGCGCAGTGTAACTGGGCCGGCGTAAGCCCGCCTAATTCAAAATAGGCTGGATGGGGGCGTGTTCTATGTAAAATACTAGTGACCCCACGTATTTGACGTTTTTAACGAACGGCGCATTTCGACGTGAACGTAAATTACGGCCAGCCCCATTCACTGACGAGTTACGCAAACTACGAAAAATTTGACGTGGTTCTGACGTCCATACTTAACATTGGCTGCGCCATGTTTTTGGTGGTTTATCTTTACGCCTGAAAACCCCTTACGTAAACGGCGTATCTTTACTGCGACGGCCGGGCGTACGTTCGTGAATAGGCGTATCTAGCTGATTTACATATTCTAGGTGTAAATCAGCGTACACGCCCCTAGCGGCCAGCGTAAATATGCAGTTAAGATACGACGGCGTAGGAGACTTATGCCGGTCGTATCTTAGCAATATTTAAGCGTATCTCAGTTTGAAAATACGCTTAAATATACCACGGCAGGGATTCGGACTTACGACTAATACGCCCGTCGTAAGTCTCTATTAATCTACCCCCCCCCCTGTCTTGTTTGCACCACCTGTGCTGTTCAGAGTACGGTACCTGTCGATTCTCGGCGAAATGGTGCCGACATCTCACACTCGCTGGAATAGGAAAAGCACATTCCAGCGAGCGCGTCATAGAAGCGACGGGGATCCGATTTGTATTCCCGCCAATTCTAGCTGCGGCGTTTGGTATGAATCATGAGAGGGAACTGCAAGCCAAATTACAGAGGGAGGAAGCGCCGCATCAACATAGGAAGAAGGCAGATGGCAGCAAAGAAGACCTGGCTGGCCGCCGCTAGTAAGAGAGCTGGAAAGAAGATAGCGGCAGCCAGCCCCGAAGAAGGCACCGGAGAGCGAGCAGGAGAAGACCCGGGGAACGCTGAGATGACAGCGGAGAGCGGAGAAGACGGAAGAAGACCCCCGGAGAGCGGAGAAGATCCCCGGAAAGTGGAGAAGACCCCCGGAGTTGACTAATAAATTATTTTAAAACCCTGTGTTGTGTGTTTATTTTATTGACACTTTTCCTTCAGGTATCTGTGGGCCCCCTTATTAAAGGGTTGGCTCCCAGATTCTGATAAGCCCCCCGCCCGCAGACCATGACAACCAACGGCCAGGGTTGTCGGGAAGAGGCCCTCTCCTTATCAACATGGGGACAGGGTACTTTGGGGTGGGGTGGCCGCAGGGCGCCCCCTTGCCCCAGAGCACCTACCCCCCATGTTGAGGGCATGCGGCCTGGTATGGTTTAGGAGGGGGGGTGCTCGCTTGTCCCCACTCCTTTCCTGACCGGCCAGGCAGCGTGCTTGGATACGGGTCTGGTATGGATTGTGGGGGAACCCCCACGCCGTTTTTTCGGCATAGGGGCTCTCCTTACAATCCATACCAGACCTAAGGGCCTGGTATGCCCCTGGGGCGTTGGCTCCTGTGACGGGGCTCGTAGGTGGTCAATCTCGCCGAGAAAGGGAGCGAGATTGACACAATATCGCGGTTACCTACTGTATATAGGGCCTGGGGGCCCCACGCCTTTAATTTTTTTTTATTTGGGTGCAGGGTTCCCCTTAATATCCATACAAGACCCAAAGGGGCTGGTAATGGCCTGGGGGGGGGGGGGGGGGGTACATGCAATTTTTCTCAATGATTTTCATCCATATTGCAGGGACCAGACATTACATTAAAGCCGCAAGCAGTTTTAAATTACTTTTTTTCCTATAGAAATGTATTTTTTGTGCAGGGACAGTTCTAAACACGGGAAACATGTGCCACATCACAGGCATACTATAGACACCCAGCAGATACGATATTTAAAGGAATATTTCATTTTTTTCACTTTAAGCTTCA
Organism: Rana temporaria; assembly: GCF_905171775.1. Lineage (NCBI taxonomy): Eukaryota > Metazoa > Chordata > Amphibia > Anura > Ranidae > Rana > Rana temporaria. The sequence goes on from NC_053500.1 coordinate 98,393,172, forward strand.
TTAAAATCACTGCTCCCAAAAAAAAATCAGTTTTTAAAACTTTTTGTTGCATTGATACATGTCCCCTGGGGCAGGACCCGGGTCCCCAGACCCTTTTTAGCACAATAAATTTCATATTAGCCTTTAAAATTAGCACTTTTGATTTCGAACGTTCGAGTCCCATAGACTTTAATGGGGTTCTAAAGTTTGCGCAAACTTTCGGTCCGTTCACAGGTTCTGGTGCAAACCAAACGGGGGGGTGTTCGGCTCATCCCTACTCACCACACTGTCCAAGATTTTTCTCCCCTCTGTAAAGCTTGAGTTCAATTACTTCAACTTCAAAGGTTCCTTTTTACAGTTGTTTGCAAGTTTTTGCTATTGCTCTCTACTCTATAATCACTGCTTTTGGATGTCCCAATAGTGAAGAATAGAAGAAGCTACTGTATGTCTGTTAATGAACAAAAAAGAGAAAATATATATTTTTTTGCTCTCGCCGTTGATAGACTTAGCACTCTCTAACATTGCTAACCCTATCAAAGTACTTAGCCTTCGTGGATGGCGGGAGACTCTTTTTATTTTTTTGGATTGCTGGTGTGTGGGCATTGTGATTGACGAAGGATTTACATTGGGGGACACTGTTTTTATATTTTTTTTAATAAGGGAATTGTTATTACTTTTTAACTTTTTTGGTGAATGGGTAGGGGTACAATTTACTGCATACTCATTCACATAGGAAGGGGGCAGTATCTGGGGCCCCCTTCCTAAAGGGGGCTTCCAGACTCCGATAAGCCCCCTGCCTGAAGATCCCCACAACCACCAGCCAGGGTTGTGGGGATGAGGTTCTTGTCCCCATCAACAGGGGAACAAGGTGCTTTGGGGTGGGGGGGCAGAGCATGCACCCCTCCATGTGGGCATGTGGCCTGGTATAGTTCGGGGGGAGAACTTGTCCACCCCTTTCCTGACCTGACGGGCTGCATACTCGGATAAGGGTCTGGTATGGATTTTGTGGGGGGGACCCCACTTTATTTTGGTTTTAATTTTGGCATGGTCTGGTATAGACTGGGGGGGGGGGGGGGGGCACCCTGTTTTTTTCATCATTTTTAATTGTCAGCATTTTTTTTGCATTAGGTATTTAACCAAAATGTTTAACAACTTTAACAACTTCAGCCCGGAAGAATTGGCTGCTCAATGACCGGGCCATTTTTTGTGATTTGCCACTATTTCGCTTTAACTGACAATTGCGTGGCCGTGCGATGTATGACAAAATGTATGACCATTGGCATTTGTACAGCAAACTGTGCTATAAAAATGCACTGATTACTGTAAAAATGTCACTGGCAGGGATGGTGTTAAATCTAGGAGGCGATCAAAGGGGTTAATTGTGTTTCTAACTGTAGGGGGATGGGACTGACCTAGAGGAAAATGAGAGATCGTGGTTCCTAGCTAATAGGAACTCAGGATTTGTCTTTCCTCACAGAACAGAACAAGGACGTGTGTGTTTACACCAGTGTTTCTCAATTCCAGTCCTCAGGCCCCCCAACAGGTCAGGTTTTCAGGATTTCCATTATTTTGCACAGGTGATTTGATCAGTTTCACTGCCTTAGTAACTGGAATTGAGAAACACTGGTTTACACACACACGTCCCTGTTCTGCCTCTCTGCTATCCCGCTTAAAGGGACCAACGTACAGCTACGTTGGTTCGCAGGATCGTGACGGCCTGCTACCATATAACGATGCCTCCTGGTCGGCAAGTGGTTAATGAATTAAACACTTGCACAATTTGTTAAAGCATGCAGTTTGTTCGATGTGAGCTTGTTGTCCGAAAATCCGACCGTGTGTATGCTCCATCGGACATTTGCTGTCGGAATCTCCGACAACAAAAATCTAATAGCTGGTTTTCAAATTTTCCGACAACAAAAGTTGTTGTCGGAAATTCCGACCGTGTGTACACAATTCAACGCACAAAAAAAATCTATGTATGCTCGGAATCAATTCGACGCATGCTCAGAATCATTGAACTTAATTTTTATCGGCTCGTCGTAGTGTTGTACGTCACCGCGTTCTTGACATTCGCAATTTCCGACAACATTTGTGTGACCGTGTGTATGTGTAGCGCCCCCTTACTTTCAGTATGGGCACTACGCTAAAGTTAGTGGAGAATGGGAGAGTTATCTTGCTCCCATTCACAATTTGTTAAATTTGGGCTGCTGTCATTCCTGAACTGTCCTGTAGGTCAGTCTGCGCTCCAGGGGTGTCGGTTCCACCCCTGGGCGACAGGTGGCGCTAGAGGGGTTCTGGCAGAGCCGCTTTTCCCCAGCAGCCAATTAGAGGAGTTTTCTCTCGCGGAGCATGCTGAGGAGGAGTATATCTGTGGCAGACGCCATTTTTCTGGGTCCTTCGCGGGTTCCAGGTTCCAGGTGCGGCACCCACCTTCAGGGTGTGCGCATCCAACGGACCCCGGTGATGGCCTACCAGGCCAGGGTCGCATTCTACGTGGATTTCCGTGTTCCTGAAAGGGGCCCCAGTGGCATACTGGGTCCCCAGTTATTTTGAGAAGATCCCAGGCTGGGTGCTGCTCGATTGGGGGGTCGGCTTGAGGTGAACCCGGAGGCAGGTTGTCCAACGTGGCTTGAACAAACCATCAGGGACCTGGTGCCTGGAATGTTGACAGGTACATTACTGCTGTCATCCGGTGACCTATGCTTAATCTACTGGGAGGATTTGCTCAATCTGATTCTGTTCATTTAGCTCATTTCAGTATTGGCCTGTGGCAGAGGCCCAGAGCCAGGTCTGTAGTAAAAGCCTGTTCCTCCCAGAAACCTAAAGTGATACTTCGGCTGCCAGATTCATGACAGGAGTCTGTCCGGGGGCACTTCACCCACTCTGGCTAGAGTGGCGACGAATTGATATTGATACTACTGAGAGCAGGATTGATCGGTTCATATCCAGGCCTGATACTGCAAAGTTCTCTCTCTTGCTTCATCAACCTTTTCTCCTCATTTGATGTTGATTTTGGCCGTGTTGGGCCTTAAAATAAAGCATTTGAAAACCTTTATTCATTGACTGGACATTCGCTTACTACTCTACTCATCAAATACACCCCTATACAACACTGAGGTAACTTAATACGCCGATCCCAACAACAATCAGCGGCTCCTTCGGGGGTAGCGCTACATATGCAAGACAAGTTTGAGCGAACATCCGTCAGAAGAAAATCCACGGTTTTGATGTCGGAATGTCCGATCGTGTGTACGCGGCATTAGTGAATTTATCCCAATGCAGTTATACTTCATCAGTAAGGTCTCTCCCAGGCAAATCTCATTTCAAAGCAGACTGGGGCTTCAAGATGTGCTGTTCAAACTCTATTTAAAGGCCCATACACACTATCAGACTTTTTGACAACAATTGTCCGACAGACGTGTTTTATCGGACAATCCGACCGTGTGTATGCGCCATCGGACAATTGTTTTCGGGTTTTTCATTGGACAAATGTTCGCTGTGAATGCTCTCAAACTTTTCGGCAACAAATGTCCGATAATCCGATCGTGTGTACACAAGTCCATTGGACTAAAGTCCACAGTACAAACAAGCATGCTCAGAAACAATGCTAAAGATCAGACAACAATAGCAGAAGTTTCCCAAAGTATGGCAGTAAAGAGCTGAAAAACACGTGATTTGGTGAAAGTTGGCTGAAAATGTTCTGCCGTGTGTTTTCAAAACAAGTTCACGGTCAATGCCCATTCGGACAAAAATCCACTGAAAAGTCAGATGAAAGTCTGATCGTGTGTATGAGGCTTAAAGGGGTTGTAAAGGAAAATAAGCATCCTTTACCTGCAGACATTCCTCTTTTCACTTCCTCATTGTTCGTTTTTGCTCAGAAGTTGCTCTATTTCTTCTCTGTTCTGTTCACTTCCTGCTTGGCTGATTTTACTGACCACCGTGATGGGAGGCTTTACTGCGGTGGTCAGTAACGTGCTTACCCCCTCCTGGGAACTACATCTGTGCGGCAGGACGCTCTCTACGTGTTAGAGACTTCAAGGGAGGTGAGAATTACTGGGTGTGCCGCAATTCATACTGGGAAATGTAGTTCTTACATGAACGAGCGATGCAAACCAGGAAGTGAATGAGAGAACAGAAACTAGAACACCGGAGGTGATATAGATGAAGGAATTTAATAGGTATTTACTCGTTTTTTAACAGAATCATAACACTATTCTGTCTGTCTACCTTGCAGACATTAATTTTAGGCAAAACATTTTTTTCCTTTACAACTCCTTTAAGAAACAAAACAAAAAAACAGGCATCATTGAGGACTGTGAATACAGTGGTTGGGGTGCAGAAAAATGTAATCAGGTACTCTAAACTAATGGGTAAACATGTTAAATATTTGGCAAAAGTGAAGCATGGTGTAGATTCCTTGCATGTTTTGGGGCGGCCTTTTTGCAAATGGATTTGGAGATTTGATTAGGATGCTGAGGAATACAGGCAGATACTTATCCATCATGCTATACCATCAGGGAGGCGTGTGATTGGTCCCAAATGTATTCTGCAGCAGGACAATGACCCCAAACATACAACCAATGTAATTAAGAACTATCTTCAGCGTAAAGAAGAACAGGCAGTCCTGTAAATAATAGTTTGGCCCCCACAGAGCCCTGCTCTCAACATCATTGAGTCTGTCTGCAATTACATAAAGAGACAGAAGGATTTAAGGCAGCCTACATCCACAGAAGATCTGTGGTTAGTTCTCCAGGATGTTTAGAACAACCTACCTGCCAAGGTACATGTACATGTGAAAGTGTACCTACTGTAGAAGAATTGATGCTGTTTTGAAGGCAAAATGTGGTCACATCCAATATTTCTGTTCTGTTCATTTACTTTGCATTTTGTTAATTGATAAAAATAAACTATTAAAACTTTCTTTCTTAATTAACAGCATTCTTTCACACCTGCCTAAAAGTTTTGTACAGTAGTGTATTTATAATGCTTGTCAGAAGGAATATATACTGGGTAGCAGGTATATGTTCCCATTTTAAAGTGGGCACTTTAAGACACAATGGGGCTGATTTACCAAGCCTTTACTCCATGACTCATGGAGTAAAAGCAGGAGTAGCAGCCGTTTTGCCATTTACTAAAGAAATACGCTGCTAGTGCAGTGTATTTCCCTAGTTACTAATGTGCTCCGTGCGCCCAGGAGAGGGTGCATTGTGCACCAGTACAGACCTGGCGCACGGCACATTAAACTGTAAATTGCGGGGGTTTGGGCGGGAGTTTATTAGGGGGGGAGGTGGGGGGATGCAGGGGAAGTGAAGTGACATGTGTTTTGAAGTGTTTGGCGGGCCGAATTGAAAGGGAAAGTGTTTTTTGAAAACAGATCCCCGTACGCTTGCACAGTGCGCCTGAACCTCGGGAGGTTCATTTGCATACTGGGCATGCGCAGAGAGAAAAGTCAGGGATTCCCGTGCGCCTTGTCAGTACGCCGTGAAAATCTTGGTAAATACCAAGCGACGTACCCGTGATTGCGCTGCGTGACGCGGCGCACGGGAATCTCCGAGCTGTTTTCAGCCCTGAAGGGGAACTCCGCGCCAAATTTCAAACTTGAAATCGGCGCGGGTCCCCCTCCAGGGCTACATTAGACTCTTAGGCTTGGTCCGGAACGTGAGGGGTTAAACCCGCGCCGATTCGGCGCGGGGGTCCCCCCCAGATCCAAACCAAGCCCTCATCCCAAGCATGCAGTCTGGCCCGGACAGGAATGGGGGCGGGGACGAGCGAGCGCCCCCCCCCCCCTCCTGAGCCGTACCAGACCGCATGCCCTCAACATGGGGGAGTGTGTGCTGTGGGGGAGGGGGGCACTGCCCCCCCACCCCACAGCACTCTTGCCCCCATGTCGATAGGGACAAGAGCCTCTTCCCGACAACCCTTGCCATTGGTTGTCGGGGTATGCGGGCGGGGCTAATCGGAATCTGCGAGCTCCTTTAATAAGGGGGCCCCCAGATGCCGGCCCCCCACCCTATGTGAATGAGTATGGGGTACATCGTACCTCTACCCATTCACCTGGGGGAAATGTAAAGTAAAATAAAACACCACACAGAATAAAATATTTTATTAATCTGCTCCGGAGCCCCCCCTTTCTTCTTTAGCTCTCTTAGAAGGGGGGGTTTCTTCTCTCCCGATCTTCTCCCGGGACCCTGGGCTTCGGTGATTTCTGCCGGGGGAGGGCGCCATCCCTCGGTCCTCTCCGGAGCCTTCCGCCGGATGCCCCCACCCCATTTAAGCTCTTTTTCATTAGGGAGGGGCATCCGGACTTCGGGGTCTTCTGCCGGGGGATGGCGCCTATCCCCCGGTCTTTCCGGTGCCTTCCGCCAGGGTTCCGGTCTTCCTGGTCTTCTGCCGGGGGTGCGCCAACTCCCCGGTCTTTTCTCTGCTCCCTCTTCTGCCTGGCTCCCCCGCGGAGCCAGGGCTTTCTTCCGTCTTCTTTCTTCTGCCTGTCTCTTCCGGGAGCACAGGGCTTGTCTCCGCTGTCTTCTTCCTTCTTTCCTTCTCTTCCATTGGATGTTGACACGACGAGGTTCCGCGCTGACATGCCGTGTCAGCGACGGGCATGGACTTATATAGGGTAATGCCACCATGTGACCTCAACCCATGTGACATCACATTCCCTGGGCATGATGGGAATGTGATGTCACATGGGTTGAGGTCACATGGTGGCATTGCCCTATATAAGTCCATGCCCACTGCTCAGACGGCATTCCAGCGCCGGACCTCGTCGTGTCAACATCGAATGGAAGAGAAGGGAGAAGACAGCGGAGACAAGCCCTGTGCTCCGCGGAGGAGACAGGCAGAAGCGGAAGGCATCGCAGAAGCCCGGAGAGTGGCGCCCTCCGGCGGAAGACACCGTACAAGCCCGGGACCCTCCCCCAAAGGCAGGAGCCTCCCTGGTGAAGGGGGTCCCGGTGAATTACGTCGCTGAAGACGGGTGGGGTGCCAGTGCACCCCCCCCGCAGAAACCGTCGTGGAAGCCCGGGACCCTCCCCCAAAGGCAGGAGCCTCCCTGGTGAAGGGGGTCCCGGTGAATTACGTCGCTGAAGACGGGGGTGGGGTGCCAGTGCACCCCCCCCCCCGCAGAAACCGTCGTGGAAGCCCGGGACCCTCCCCCAAAGGCAGGAGCCTCCCTGGTGAAGGGGGTCCCGGTGAATTACGTCGCTGAAGACGGGGGTGGGGTGCCAGTGCACCCCCCCCCCGCAGAAACCGTCGTGGAAGCCCGGGACCCTCCCCCAAAGGCAGGAGCCTCCCTGGTGAAGGGGGGTACCGGTGAATTACGTCGCTGAAGACGGGGGTGGGGTGCCAGTGCACCCCCCCCGCAGAAACCGTCGTGGAAGCCCGGGACCCTCCCCCAAAGGCAGGAGCCTCCCTGGTGAAGGGGGTCCCGGTGAATTACGTCGCTGAAGACGGGGGTGGGGTGCCAGTGCACCCCCCCCCCGCAGAAACCGTCGTGGAAGCCCGGGACCCTCCCCCAAAGGCAGGAGCCTCCCTGGTGAAGGGGGTCCCGGTGAATTACGTCGCTGAAGACGGGGGAGGGGTGCCAGTGCACCCCCCCCGCAGAAACCGTCGTAGTAGCCCGGGACCCTCCCCCAAAGGCAGGAGCCTCACTGGTGAAGGGGGTTCCGGCAGAAGATGGCGAAGCCCGGGGCCTAATGGGGTGGTGGTGGGGTGTGGTGTATTATTTTTTTCCATTTTTTTCCCCAGGTGAATGGGTAGGGGTACAATGTATCTGTATCTTTATTAAAGGGGTCTCTCAGATTCTGATAAGCCCTCCCCCCGCATACCCTGACAACCAACGGCCAGGGTTGTCGGGAAGAGGCTCTTGTCCCTATCAACATGGGGACAAGAGTGCTGTGGGGGGGCAGTGCCCCCCTCCCCCACAGCACACACTCCCCCATGTTGAGGGCATGTGGTCTGGTATGGCTCAGGAGGGAGGGGGGCGCTCGCTGGTCCCCACCCCCATTCCTGTCTGACCAGACTGCGTGCCTGGGATAAGGGCTTGGTTTGGATCTTGGGGGGGACCCCACGCTATTTTTTTTTTGCGCGGGTTTAACCCCTTATGTTCCAGACCAAGCCTAAGAGCATGGTATGCACCTGGAGGGAACCCACCTTATTTTTTTTTTGGGGGGGTCTGGAGTTCCCCTTCATGAACAGCGATCTGTCATTTACACATGTCAGTCCCCCCCTACAGTTAGAACACACCCAGGGAACATATTTAACCCCTCCCTCGCACCTAGTGTTAACCCCTTCCCTGCCAGTGGCATTTTTACAGTAAGCAATGCATTTTTACAGCACTGATCGATAGAAAAATGCCAATGGTTCCAAAAAAGTGTTCGATGTGTCCGCCATAATGTCGCAGTACTGATAAAAATCGCTGATCGCCCCAATAACTAGTTAAAACAAAAAAAAAAATATTTTGTAGACGCTATAACTTTTGCCAAAACCAAACACTAAACGCTATTTGCGATTTTTTGGAACCAAAAAGATGTAGAATACGTATCGGCCTAAACTGAGGGTTTTTTTATTTTTTAGAATATATATTTTTGGGGATATTTATTATAGCAAAAAGTAAAAATATTTTTTACATATGTGGGCGGGACTTACGCAAGTCCCGCCCACATATATAAACATCGTTCAAACCACACATGTGAGGTATTGACGCGTGCCTTAGAGCGAGAGCAATACTTTTACCACTAGACCTTCTTTGTAACTATAAACTGGTAACCTGGAAAAAAAAATAAAAGGTCGCCTATGGGGATATTCACGGAATTCATTTTGGCCCCATTGCAGGAGTGTTTCCAATAGTAAAGCGTGACATGTAAGGTATCTATTTACTCAGTGTAACATCATCTTTCACATTATCCCCAAAAATTGGGCTCACTTTTGTGTTTTGTTAATTTTTAACCACTTGAGCCCGGACCATATTTCTGGTCAATGACCGGGCAAGTTTTTGTGATTCGGCACGGCGTCGCTTTAACTGACAATTGCGCAGTCGTGCGACGTGGCTCCCAAACAAAATTGGCAACCTTTTTTTTCCCACAAATAGATTATTAAATGTGCGTGTTTACTTCTGTCTTTAACACCTCCCCTTCAGGCTGGAAAGCATCAGATCAGGGGAAACAAAAAAAAAAAAAGCTCTCATTCCATTGCAGCTTGGTTCCTACATGTGTGATGAACTGAGCATGCTCAAACACTTAGAACAAAAATATCCTTTCTTTTTAAAAGGTGAAAAACACTCCTTGGATGCTCATAGAGCGTGGTTTGGGTTAATTGCAGGTGTGCCCAATTACAAGCTCACCCAAACTAGAGACTGCAATTTGTTCATGTGATTTCAATTGCTTCATTACTAGCACTGTTATAAAAAGCAGGGATCGATCAGTCCTCAGCTGCCCTCAGAAGGGGCAGGCTGGCAGAAATGCTGTTGCGAAACACAAATGTGGTTTGTTGCATGGGTTTTGTTTTATTTTGCCAATGGTTTTGGTTTATTTTTAAATGATGTTCACTTTGATGTATTTGTCTATGTGGCCTTATTTTATGAAAAATGTGTGAAGCTATGGTTAGTTAGAATTTTGAAATGTATTTTTGTTTGTGTTTGTTTGTTTGTCTTTTTTCGCTTTCCTTGTTTTGTTGACCAATAAAAATTATTTTAAAATTTTTAAGTTTGTCTTTTGTTACTTTTTCATGCTACATATGTTGACAGCTGCAGCTGAAATTGGTTTGGGCCTAACAAATTATGTGTGTCTAAGCTTCTTTCCTGGTGTGTAATCATGAAATGTTTGCCATGTTTATTCTCCATGACTTTAAAGAGAAAACTGGTAATTATTTTATTTTTTCTGCAGTGGTCCTCAGCCCTCAAGTACCCCCGACAGGACATGTTTTGTGGATTTCTCTTATCAAGAATTGCTGTCCAGACTGTATTTTAAAGCACATGTACAAGATGAAGGAAAACCTGCAAACATGGCCTGTGGGGGGGGGGGGGGGGGTTGCTATTGGTGGACAGGCTTGACGTGCTGATTTACAGCACTGTGCTTAAATCTAGCGCAAGGCAATCCTATTCAAATTGTGGGTGTTTGAGGGAAGCCAAGTGAGTGTTAGAACCCCTGCTTTGTGTTTTTTTATTTTTGTGTTGAGCTTTGTGTCCCTTTTCTTAAAATTGGCTTCACTTCCTGTCACACAGCTGAACAGGAAGTGAGGTTAAAACCCTACCAGTGTCATTTCTTGGGGACACAGGTCAATCTAACTAGTGTCCCCATTAAGCAAATTGCACTCCAGCACTGTTGTGTACACCCCAAATCATGGGTCTTCAAACTACGGCCCTCCAGTTGTTCAGGAACTACAATTCCCGTCATGTCTGTGAATGTCAGTGCATTACAAGGCCTCATGGGATGTGTAGTTCTACAACAGCTGGAGGGCCGTAGTTTGAGGATCCCTGCCCCAAATGATTATTTAGTTTGGGGTTTAGTAAAGGCAAAGCCACTCTGCAGTACAAGCATAGTTGCTGAAAATCAGAGAGGAAGCACTGATGGTTTTAACATCCAATCCTGTAGAAGCAAAGTTGTTTTGTTTTCTTCCTTGCTTTGCACTTGTAGGAGTGGATTTGCCTTTAGTAAATGGACCCCAAAGTCCAAGATCCCTAATAATTTGGGGTGTACACAGCAAAATGCTAGAGTGCAATTTACATAATGGGAAACTATTTAGATTGATCTCTGTGTCCCCAAGAAAATATATTAGTAAGGTTTTACCCTCACTTCCTGTTTGGCTATGTGACAGGAAGTGAATGAATTAGAAAGGGTGAAGACACCTCACAAATGTTGTCACTATCAGGGGTGCAGACATCCCCAAAAAAATTAGCAGATAATACTTATTTGCAAATTAATAATTTTTTAGTTAACATTGGGTGGGGTGCTCTAACACACACATTCCTACATATTAGCAACGCTCTATCCTGGCCTATTGGCATGGTTATATTTTCTTAGGGCTCTCAATAAAACTCTATGAAATTTGTGCTTAAACTAGAACCAGGGGCGGACTGACAACTCATGGGGCCCCTGGGCAATAGAAGATTATGGGGCCCCTCTGGCTTACAGATGGCCACCACGCCAGGAGGTAGTGCAGAGGCGGGCAGCTAAAATCTTGGGATATTCACATTAAAAGCATGTCATTTTCGGACATATCAGGGACAGATCTAAAAAAAACACAGATTTTTACATACTGTCCCTGGTTTTACTGAGCCTGGCAACCCGGATGGGGCCCCCTAGTGGCAAGGGGCCCTCGGGCAGTGCACGAGTGACTCAATGGTCAGTCCGCCCCTGACAAGAACTATAATCAACAAGTTTTATTTTCTTTAATTTTGGATAGTGAGGAAGGGTTATAGGCCCTGTCAGTTTATTTTGTATTATCTGTGTCCAATTGGGGAGATTTGCCTTCACTTCCTGCCCCATAGCCAAACAGGAAGTGAGAGAAAAACTATGCAAATTAACCACTTCCCGCCCAGCCTATGGCCGATTTACGTCCGGGAAGTGGTTACACAATCCTGACAGGACGTCCTGCAGGATTTCATGCCGCGCGCGCCTGTGGGGGCACGCAGCGCGGCGATCGGTGATGCGGTGTGTCAGTCTGACACCCTGCATCTCCGATCTCGGTAAAGAGTCTCTCACGGAGACAGACGCGAGTATAGGAGAGCCGATCGGCGGCTCTCCTGACAGGGGGCGTTCGCGCTGATTGTTTATCAGCGCAGCCCCCTCTCGGATCACCACACTGGACCACCAGGGATGCCCACCCTGGACCACCAGGGTGTGCAAAAAAAAAAAAAAAAAAAAAAAAAAAAAAAAAAAGCATTAAAAAAAAAAGAAAAAAGATGCCAATCAGTGCCCACAAATGGGCACTGACTGGCAACCTGGGAAAATCAGTGCCACCCCACAGTGTCCATCAGTGCCACCCCACAGTGTCCATCAGTGCCACCCCACAGTGCCCACCTATCTGTGCCCACCTGTGCCACCCATAAGTATCCATCAGTGCCACCCATAAGTGCCGCCCATAAGTATCCATCAGTGCCACCCATAAGTGCCGCCCATGAGTGCCCATCTGTGCCGCCCATGAGTGCCCATCAGTGCCGCCTATGAGTGCCCATCAGTGCCGCATAGCAGCGCCGCCAATCAATGCCACCTCATCTGTGCCCGTCAGTACTACCTCATCGATGTCCATCAGTGCCATCTCATCGGTGCCCATCAGTGCCGCCATATCAGTGCCCATAATTGAAAGAGAAAAACTTATTTACAAAAAAATTAACCTAAAAAAATAAAAACGTTTTTTTGTTTTAAAATTTGCAGTATTTTTTTAGTTGTTGCGCAAAAAAAAAAACGCAGAGGTGATCAAATAACAAAAAAAGAAAGCTCTATTTGTGGGGGAAAAAGGACGCCAATTTTGTTTGGGTACAGTGTTGTATGACCGCGCAATTGCCATTCAAAGTGCGACAGTGTTAAAAGCTGAAAATTGGCTTGGGCGGGAAGGTGCGTAAGTGCCTGGTACGGAAGTGGTTAAGGGAATCCAGTGCCCCCCCAGAACTAGTGTGTGGGTCCCCTGAAAATTACTGGGCGGGTCATACAAAAACAGGGTGTGGCTTTGACAGGAAGGGGTGGGTCATTTTTCTATTAGGAGGTGTAGTCAGGCCTAGGGCAGAACAAAACCTAAATATACTACTGCATATTAGGGCTTATTTAGACCAGATCCGATTTACAGCGTGTTTTTATATTGTGGGAGGAAACCCACGCAGGCACAGGGAGAACATGCAAACCCTATGCAGATGCTGTCACGGGCGGGATTCGAACCCACGACTCTTTTGCTGCTAGGTCAAAGTGCTATACACTACACCACTGTGCTGAACGAACATGATTGCAGCTGAAAGCATGAGAACTTTTTTTTTTTTTTTCAATACCATGCTTTCCAGCCTTATTGACCCCGCCTCTCTCCATAAAGAGGACCTGTCACACACTAGTCCTATTACAAGGGATGTTTACATTCCTTGTAATAGGAAGAAAAGTGATCCAAAATCAAAAAAAGTGTCAAAAAAGTGCAAGAATAAAAATATGAGGTAAAAAAAAAAAACAAATAAATAAAATAACGCCCCTGTCCCTAGAAGCTCGCACTCAGAAGCAAATATGCATGTAAGTCCCGCCCACATATGTAAACACCATTCAAACCACACATGTGAGGTATTGACGCGTGCGTTAGAGCGAGAGCAATAATTCTAGCCCTAGACCTCCTCTGTAACTCTGAACTGGTCACCTGTAAAAAAAAAAACAAGCATCGCCTATGGATATTTTTATGTCCCGAAGTTTGGCGCCATTCCATGAGTGTGTACAATATTAAAGCGTGACAAGTTAGGTATCTATTTACTCGGTGTAACATCATCTTTAACATTATCCATAAAAATTGGGCTAACTTTACTTTTTTTTTTTTTTTAAATTCATGAACCGTGTTTTTTTTTTGGGCCAAAAAAAAGTCGTTTGAAAAATTATTGCGCAAATACCGTTGGAAATCAAATAAAAAATGACCGCTAACTTTATTCCCTAGGGTGTCTGCTAAAAAATTATATATAATGTTTGGGGGTCCTGATTAATTTCCCAGGAACAAAATATAATTTTTACATGAAGGAGAGAAGTGCCAGAATAGGCGCGCTATGGAAGTGGTTAAAGTGAAATAATAAAAGTGAAATATTCCTTTAAATTTCATACAGGGGGGAGGGGGGGGTACACGCATGTTTCCCGTGCTTAGAACTGTCCCTGTACAAGATGTCATTTCTGAAGTGAAACAAAAAAAAGGAAGTTTAAAGTACTCATGGCTATAAAGAATACAGTCATTGCTCATTAAAAAAAAAAAAAAAAGGGGGTCCCTCCAAATTAAATTACCAGGCCCTTCAGGTCTGGAATGGATATTAAGGGGAACCCCACCGTAAAAACCCCCCCAAAAAATGGCGTGGGGCCCCCCCAAATATCCATACCAGACCCTTCAGGTCTGGTGTGGATTTTAAGGGGAACTCCACCCCAAATTGAAAAAAATGGCGTGGGGTCCCCCCAAATATCCATACCAGACCCTTCAGGTCTGGTGTGGATTTTAAGGGGAACTCCACCCCAAATTGAGAAAAAAAATGGCGTGGAGTCCCCCTAAAAATCCACACCAGACACTTATCCGAGCACGTTGACCTGGCCGGCCGCAGAAAAGAGGGGGGGACAGAGTGCGGGCCCCCCCCCTCTCCTGAACCGCACCAGGCCACATGCCCTCAACATGGGGAGGATGTCCCCATGTTGATGGGGACAAGGGTCTCATCCCCACAACCCTTGCCCGGTGGTTGTGGGGGTATGCGGGCGGGAGGTTTATCAGAATCTGGAAGACCCCTTTAACAAAGGGGACCCCCAGATCCTGACCCCCCCCCCCCTGTGTGAAATGGTAATGGGGTACACTGTACCTCTACCATTTCACCCCAAAAAAAATGTCAAAGTGTTAAAAATGACAGTAGCCGGTTTTTGACAAATCTTTTAATAAAATCTTCTTTTCTTCTTTCCTTCGGGTTTCTTCCGCTGCTTCTTTCTTCTCGTCCACATCTTGCCCGACGTCTTCTTCTATCTTCTCCGTCCGTCCTTCAGCCTTCTGGTCCCGCATCTTGCCCGTTGTCTTGTCCTGTCTTCTTCTCCGTCCGTCCGCCAGCCTCCTCGTCCGCATCTTGTTTCTTCTGCGGTCTTCTTCTCGGTCCGCCAGCCTTCTCGTCCGCATCTTGTGTCTTCTCCGGACCCAGCGTTTGAATTTGAATTGGCCGCCGTGTTCCCGCTCCTGGGACCCGCCCCCCTCTGACGCCACAAGTAAACTCCTTAGAAGGTCATGTGCGTCAGAGGGGGGCGGGGTCACATGAGTGTGACACGGCGGGAACTTCTTCTCCGGGCGGCGCGATTGAAATTTAATTCCCCCGCTGTGTGACGCTCTGTGACGCCGCCCCCCTCTGACGCACATGACCTTCTAAGGAGTTTACTTGTGGCGTCAGAGGGGGGCGGGTCCCAGGAGCGGGAACATGGCGGCCAATTCAAATTCAAACGCTGGGTCCGGAGAAGACACAAGATGCGGACGAGAAGGCTGGCGGACCGAGAAGAAGACCGCAGAAGACCCAAGATGCGGACGAGGAGGCTGGCGGACGGACGGAGAAGAAGACAGGACAAGACAACGGGCAAGATGCGGGACCAGAAGGCTGAAGGACGGACGAAGAAGATAGAAGAAGACGTCGGGCAAGATGTGGACGAGAAGAAAGAAGCAGCGGAAGAAACCCGAAGGAAAGAAGAAAAGAAGATTTTATTAAAAGATTTGTCAAAAACCGGCTACTGTCATTTTTAACACTTTGACATTTTTTTGGGGTGAAATGGTAGAGGTACAATGTACCCCATTACCATTTCACACAGGGGGGGGGGGTCAGGATCTGGGGGTCCCCTTTGTTAAAGGGGTCTTCCAGATTCTGATAAACCTCCCGCCCGCATACCCCCACAACCACCGGGCAAGGGTTGTGGGGATGAGACCCTTGTCCCCATCAACATGGGGACATCCTCCCCATGTTGAGGGCATGTGGCCTGGTGCGGTTCAGGAGAGAGGGGGGGCCGCACTCTGTCCCCCCCTCTTTTCTGCGGCCGGCCAGGTCAACGTGCTCGGATAAGGGTCTGGTGTGGATTTTTAGGGGGACTCCACGCCAATTTTTTTTCAATTTGGGGTGGAGTTCCCCTTAAAATCCACACCAGACCTGAAGGGCCTGGAATGGATATTTGCCGGGAACCGCACGTCTTTTTTTTTTTTGTTTTTTACGGCGGGGTTCCCCTTAATATCCATTCCAGACCTGAAGGGCCTGGTAATTTAATTTGGGGGAACCCCTACACATTTTTTTGTTTGTTTTATGAATGAATCCCTTTAGAATTGTCAGAGCCGACAATTCATTATAGCCGCGTGTGAATTTTTAAATGACTTTTTTCCTTCTGAATGTCATTTTGTGCAGGGGGAGTTCTAAGTGCGGGAAAAATGCGCTATTTCACATGCTGACATTACACCCCCCCTAGGTACGAAATTTAAAGGAATATTTCACTTTTATTGTTTCACTTTAAGAATTATTAATTTCACTGCTCCCGAAAAAACGGCCGTTTTAAAAAATAAAAAAAGCATTGATACATGTTCCCTGGGACAGGACTGAGGTCCCCAAACACTTTTTAGGACAAAACTAGCAGATTAGCCTTTAAAATGAACACTTTTGATTTCTCCCATAGACTTCTATAGGGAGTTCGGCGCGGCTTTACATATTACTTTCAATGCGCCGGCTGCTACGCTGGTTCATGCGCCCAATTAAGCCTCCACCCGGAGTACTAATTAACGCATGAACCAGCGCAGCGCACAGAGCATAGTAAATCAGGCCCAATGGGCCAGATTCACGTAGATCAGCGGATCTATAGATCCGCTCGATCTACGTGATTTAAGATCCGCTCCCGCAAGTTTGAGAGGCAAGTGGCTAATTGACAAACCACTTACCTCCAAACTTGCAGCGGCGGATCCTAAATCCCCCGGCGGAATTCAAATTCCGCGGCTAGGGGGAGTGTACTATTTAAATCAGGCGCGTTCCCGCGCCGATTTAAAAGCGCATGCGCCGTCCGGCGAATTTCCCGGCGTGCATTGCTCCCACTGACGTCGCTAGGACGTCAGTGGTTTCAACGCTTACGTAAACGACGTCCATCCGTATTCTAGAACGACTTACGCAAACAACGTTAAAAAATTCAACGCGGGAACGCCGGCTATACTTAACATTGGCTGCGCCTGATAAAAGCAGGGGTAAGTATACGACGGGTACGCCGCTACGGAAACGTCGTAAGAAGACTGCGTCGGGTCCGCGTACGTTCGTGAATTTGCGTATCTCGCTGATTTACATATTATTCAAGGTAAATCAGCGGGAACACCCCCGGCGCCATTTTTAAATTGAAAAAAAGATCTGACAGTGTAACACATTGTAACACTGTCGGATCTAAGCCCTATCTATGCGTATCTGATTCTATGAATCAGGCGCATAGATAGGACCAGTGTAAGTCAGAGATACGACGGTGTATCTGTAGATACACCGTCGTATCTCTTTGTGAATCTGGCCCAATACATGGTTAATGAATGAAGGAGGTGAAAGGGAATTAGGCTGGGTTCACACTACTACACTACTTTCATCCTACTTTGCTCTGCTACATTGGTCCTACATTGGTCCTACATCCATCCTACTTTCATGAACAGGATACTACTTTGGTCCGACTTCAATGATAGGCTGGGTTAACACATGTCCGACAAACGGTCCTACATTGGGAGCCTCATGTAGCATGACGTGTGAAAATCAATGTTTCCCTATGAGAGCTGTCTTAACTGGTCCTACACAAGTCGGTCTGACTTTGAAAATGCTCCCTGTACTACTTTTGGTCCCACATTGATCCTACTTCAACCCATTGAATATCATTGAAGTCGGACCAAAGTAGTATCCTGTTGATGAAAGTAGGATGGATGTAGGACCAATGTAGGATAAATGTAGGAGCAATGTAGCAGAGCAAAGTAGGATGAAAGTAGTGTAGTAGTGTGAACCCAGCGGAGGAGGAAGGGGTCTCCGGTGTGTGTAGGCTGCACTGGGTTTAGCGCGGACAGGAGAAAGTCTGATTCCGGCTGGGTAAAATTGCTGCTGCTCCTACTAATGCTGCTAAGTATTTGTTTTTTTGTTTGCTTTTTGGACATTATGTGGCTGGAGTAATTTAGTATCTTTTTGCTTTCAGGACTTTGAATTGCCATTAGAGGCACTGTGCATGTTTATTTCATGCTGCTGGAGACAAGCCTGCAAAATAAAGTTGAAAACAAATATACCCCTGTACAAATCATTAGTAAAACCTTATCTTGGAAATGCAGTTCAGTTTTGGGCGCCAGTTCTCAAAAAGGATATTGGGGGAATTATAGAAAGTGCAGAGAAAGGCAACCAAACATATAAGAGGCATGGAGGAGCTCAGCTATAAGGAAAGATTAAAGCAAGGGTGGCAAACACAAGGCCTGTGGGCCGAATTCGGCCCGCCAGACCTTGCCATGTGGCCCGCGCAACGGGCCATCCGTTGCCACTAGTGGTGCAACGGATCGTGACCGATCCGTGATCCGCGGAGCGCACCGCTGCCTCTGCCGGAGCGGTCGGCCATCTTGGTACACCCGGCTCCTATGATGGACGTCCTGGAGATCCAATCCCGGGACAGCGGGACGTGTGACGTCCATCATAGGCGCCGCAGACTCCAGAAGGCGGCAATTACAAGCCTCCTCGACACCATGCACTAGGGAGCAGCATATGACAACACACCGGCTCGGGCGGGCGGCTCTCCTCCTCTCCTCCCCTCTTTTCTGGCTGGCTGGCTGCCGTGAGGATGGGTGTATGTCAGGTAGGTCCATGTTACATGTATGTCAGGTAGGTGAAGTCATTGGGGCTGATTTACCAAGCCTTTACTCCATGACTCATGGAGTAAAAGCAGGAGTAGCAGCCGTTTTGCCATTTACTAAAGAAATACGCTGCTAGTGCAGTGTATTTCCCTAGTTACTAATGTGCTCCGTGCGCCCAGGAGAGGGTGCATTGTGCACCAGTACAGACCTGGCGCACGGCACATTGAACTGTAAATTGCGGGGGTTCGGGCGGGAGTTTATTAGGGGGGGAGGTGGGGGGATGCAGGGGAAGTGAAGTGACATGTGTTTGAATGTGTTTGGCGGGCCGAATTGAAAGGGAAAGTGTTTTTTGAAAACAGATCCCCGTACGCTTGCACAGTGCGCCTGAACCTCGGGAGGTTCATTTGCATACTGGGCATGCGCAGAGAGAAATTTTGGCGCTTCCCGTGCGCCTTGTCAGTACGCCGTGAAAATCTTGGTAAATACCAAGCGGCGTACCCGTGAATGCGCTGTGTGACGCGGCGCACAGGAATCTCCGAGCTGTTTTCAGCCATGAAGGGGAACTCCGCGCCAAATTTCAAACTTGAAATCGGCGCGGGTCCCCCTTCAGGGCTACATTAGGCTCTTAGGCTTGGTCCGGAACGTGAGGGGTTAAACCCGTGCCGATTCGGCGCGGGGGTCCCCCCCCCAAGATCCAAACCAAGCCCTCATCCCAAGCACGCAGTCTGGCACGGACAGGAATGGGGATGAGCGAGCGCCCCCCCCCCTCCTGAGCCGTACCAGACCGCATGCCCTCAACATGGGGGAGTGTGTGCTGTGGGGGAGGGGGGCACTGCCCCCCCACCCCACAGCACTCTTGTCCCCATGTCGATAGGGACAAGAGCCTCTTCCCGACAACCCTTGCCATTGGTTGTCGGGGTATGCGGGCGGGGCTAATCGGAATCTGCGAGCTCCCTTTAATAAGGGGGCCCCCAGATGCCGGCCCCCACCCTATGTGAATGAGTATGGGGTACATCGTACCTCTACCCATTCACATGGGGGAAAGTGTAAAGTAAAATAAAACACCACACAATAAAATATTTTATTAATCTGCTCCGGAGCCCCCCCTTTCTTCTTTAGCTCTCTTACAAGGGGGGTTTCTTCTCTCCCGATCTTCTGCCGGGACCCTGGGCTTCGGTGATTTCTGCCAGGGGGAGGGCGCCATCCCTCGGTCCTCTCCGGAGCCTTCCGCCGGATGTCCCCACCCCATTTAAGCTCTTTTACATTAGGGGGGGGCATCCGGACTTCGGCGACTTCTGCCGGGGGATGGCGCCTATCCCCCGGTCTTTCCGGTGCCTTCCGCCAGGGTTCCGGTCTTCCTGGTCTTCTGCCGGGGGTGCGCCAACTCTCTGGTCTTTTCTCTTCTGTCTTCTCTGCTCCCTCTTCTGCCTGGCTCCCCCGCGGAGCCAGGGCTTTCTTCCGTCTTCTTTCTTCTCTCTTCCTTCTTCTGCCTGTCTCCTCCGGGAGCACAGGGCTTGTCTCCGCTGTCTTCTTCCTTCTCTTCCATTGGATGTTGACACGACGAGGTTCCGCGCTGACATGCCGTGTCAGCGGCGGGCATGGACTTATATAGGGCAATGCCACCATGTGACCTCAACCCATGTGACATCACATTCCCTGGGCATGATGGGAATGTGATGTCACATGGGTTGAGGTCACATGGTGGCATTGCCCTATATAAGTCCATGCCCGCTGCTCAGACGGCATTCCAGCGTCGGACCTCGTCGTGTCAACATCGAATGGAAGAGAAGGGAGAAGACAGCGGAGACAAGCCCTGTGCTCCACGGAGGAGACAGGCAGAAGCGGAAGGCATCGCAGAAGCCCGCGGGTGTCGCCCCCCGGCGGAAGACACCGTACAAGCCCTCCCCCAAAGGCAGGAGCCTCACTGGTGAAGGGGGTCCCGGTGAATTACGTCGCTGAAGACGGGGGTGGGGTGCCAGTGCACCCCCCACGCAGAAACCGTCGTAGAAGCCCGGGACCCTCCCCCAAAGGCAGGAGCCTCACTGGTGAAGGGGGTCCCGGTGAATTACGTCGCTGAAGACGGGTGGGGTGCCAGTGCACCCCCCCCGCAGAAACGTCGAAGCCCAGGACCCTCCCCCAAAGGCAGGAGCCTCACTGGTGAAGGGGGTCCCGGTGAATTACATCGCTGAAGACGGGTGGGGTGCCAGTGCACCCCCCCCCGCAGAAACCGTCGAAGCCCAGGACCCTCCCCCAAAGGCAGGAGCCTCACTGGTGAAGGGGGTCCCGGTGAATTACGTCGCTGAAGACGGGGGTGGGGTGCCAGTGCACCCCCTCCCGCAGAAACCGTCGTAGAAGCCCGGGACCCTCCCCCAAAGGCAGGAGCCTCACTGGTGAAGGGGGTCCCAGTGAAAGACGGCGAAGCCCGGGGCCTAATGGGGTGGTGGTGGGGGGCCCCGGCAGAAGACCCCCGGCAGATTAATTTATTCATGTGTGGTGTTTTATTTCTTTACATTTTTTTCCCCAGGTGAATGGGTAGGGGTACGATGTACCCCCATACTCCTTCACATAGGGTGGGGGGCCGGAATCTGGGGGCCACCCTTTTTTTTTTGGTCTGGAGATTTTTATTTTTAAAACTACGACCATAAAAAAGTTAATATACAAAATAAACTAAATAACACAAAACAAACAACACACATAAACCATCATACCACCCTCCAAGAAAATAACTGCAAAAAAAAAACAACACAACAACATTAGAACGGGTATTTACAACAGGCTCACTGGTACAAGAAAAAGTCTTTACAGTCCATCAGAAAAAGCTTGTCCAGATCATTGCCAACAAAAAAAAAGAACAAAACCAACTTAAAACGGCTCACTGGTACAGTAGGGAAATATTAAAGTCCATAAAAACCACTACTGTCCAGATCATCACCAACCCACAACACACCCCACCACCAGAACAACAAATACCTACAACCCACGTATGAGCGAGAACATGATAATCAGACATGTCTGTAGCCTTATTTCAAAAATAAACTATAAACAAAATCTAAGGGGGGTGAGAAAGGAAAGTTGCCCCTACCCGTGGAGAGGGGCAGGGTCATGGCCTAAGGGGGCTGGAAGAGGAACCCCCTCCATAAATGGGCACACCTCTCAGGCCCGACCCTGCTCCTTTCCAGATCCCGCACCTTCACCAACTCCCGAAAGATATCGCCCACCACCTCATGCACAGACAGGATTTTGTCCCTAGTGGACACCAAACACCGAGCGTGCCAAGTGTAGTAAAGCACAACTACGCTGACTAAATAAAGTGACGATAACTCAAAACCCCTGCGGACCCCGAAGTCACCATACACCCGCTCAGCATAGGTCAGGGCCGGAAGGCGGGGGTAGCCAATGGCACCCCCTAACCCCGTAAGAACCTCCATGTTGAAGGGACATTGGACCAGAAAATGGTCCATGGTCTCCAATGTCCCTCCACATTCCCGTCGGGGACAGCCCCTGTCCCCTAGGTTCAGATATATGAGATTTGCACGGACGTACAGTCGTCCATGGAACGACCTCCATGCAAGATCCCAAAACTTGTTCGGAATTCTGGAAGAATTCAAGAGGGCTAACCCCTCCGTGAGGACCCTCTCAGGACAGTCCCTTAAAGACAGGGGCTTCAAAATGTCCGAGGCCATGACCCTCAGGTACAGCTCACGCCGACCCAGAGAGCCCACCTCAAGGGCAGTTATCCGCCACTGCCTCAGTACCTTCAATGCCAGGGGGACGTAGGATGGGAGATACCCATGCGATCTCCTCAGATCGCCGGGCCTCCCCCCCTCCTCCCACCTCCTCAGGAACAGCAAGAGCCAGTCCTTGCATGAACATTCCCACCAGGAAGGCGCGTCCACAAAGATGGACTGCAAGTTGTACTTTACAAAAATGATGATGAAGAACACCACCGGGTTGACCATGTCCAACCCTCCTTGCCTTCGCTGGCGGTATGTGACCTCCCTCTTGATCAGGTTCAGTCTGTTTCCCCACAACAGCAGGAAGAACAGACCAGAGACCCGAGCATAGAGAGATGCTGGCAAAAGACACACGTAGCTCACAAAGAGAAACTCAGGCAGTAAGTACGTCTTGACCAAGCATACCCTTTCCCTCAGGGAAAGTTTCCAACCTTTCCAGGCCTTCACCTTCCGAGTGGCACTCACCAGCCTGCGCTCCCAATTTAGCTTGGGATAATCACCCGGGCCGAAATGAATGCCAAGTACTCGAATCTCTGGTACGGGCGTGGGGAACACGTCCGGAAGGGGGAACTGCTCCCCCT
Source organism: Rana temporaria (assembly GCF_905171775.1). NCBI lineage: Eukaryota > Metazoa > Chordata > Amphibia > Anura > Ranidae > Rana > Rana temporaria. The sequence continues at coordinate 98,415,961 of NC_053500.1, forward strand.
CCTTCCCCATCCAGAAAACTTCACTCTTGTCCCAATTGACCAGCGAACCTGACGCCTCAGAGTAGCACCCGATCTGGGATTCCACATAATGGGCCTCCTCACGACCAGACACCACCACCGAGACGTCATCCGCGTAGGCCACGACCCTCACTGCCGAAACCGGACCCCCGACAGGTCTCACCGGAACCCCCACCAGACGCTCGCAGTCTAGCCTCCTTACGAAGGGGTCAACCGCAAAGACGTACAGGAGGGGGCTCAACGGGCAGCCCTGCCGGACACCAGAGTCAACAGAAAAGGCCCCACCCACCCAACCGTTGACAAGAGGGAAGCTCTCAGCTCCCCTATACAATACCTGTAGCCAATCAACAAATTGATCAGGCAGACCGTATCTCCTCAGAAGCAGCCAAAGGTACTCATGGTTCACCCGATCAAACGCCTTAGCCTGATCCAGTGCAAGCAGATACCGCTCGCTGCCATCAGCCCTGCACCTTTCCACAGCCTCCCGGACGTTCAGGACGGCACCAAAAGTGCCCAGGCCAGGAATTGTGCAGTGCTGAGAGGGAGACAGCATCCTGCCCGCCAAAGCAGACAGACGTGTAAACAAGATCTTTGCCAGTATCTTCCTATCTGTGGTAAGAAGGGCGATCGGACGCCAATTCTCCACCACAGACGGGTCTTTCCCCTTTGACAGAAGGATCAGAGCTGACCTTCTCATTGAGGGAGGCAGCAGGCCATAGGCCAAACATTCACGGTACACGTCCCTCAAATGAGGAGCCAAGAGGCTCTTAAAGGTTTTGTAAAACTCTGCCGTGAGCCCATCGGGCCCAGGTGACTTTTTAGATGCTAAAGAGCTGATAGCCTGCTCGACTTCAGCCACCGAGATCTCTTCTGTCAGAGAGTCAGGAAGGTCAGACCTCACTTCCAGTGGGGTCTCATCAAGGAATTCCCTGACTTTCTCCATGTCTAGAGGCCGCTTCTTCAGGAGGTCCGAAAAGTGGTCTCTGACGACACCCAGGATCCCCGATCTGGACCGGACCAGAGATCCCGAGGCATCCTTCAGGCCGTGTACGACCTTCGAACTCGCCGCCTCACCACAGCTCCTGTAGGGATCAGGAGAGATAAACTTCCCATAATCCCTCTCAAAAACCAGGGAGGCGAGACGGTCGTACTGACACTCCTTCATCTGCGCCTTCAGACCGGATATCTGTTCCCGAGAGCCCCCAGAGGACACCAGGCGGTCAAGCTGCCTGCGTAGTCTCTGGTAGGCCTGGTACTTGGAAGCTGCCCTGTACCCAGAGATTTCCCGGAAAAAGTCACCAGACCTCTTTTTAACTACTTCCCACCATTCAAGGCGGGAGCAGTTGCCCTCAAGGAGCGAGGTCTGGTCCAGGAAGAAAACCTCATAGGCTTCCCTAACCTCAGGATCCTCCAGTAGCGACCCATTCAGGCGCCACATACCCCTCCCTTTCTGAGGAGTGTCGGCGACATTCAGGGCCACAGATACCATACAGTGATCGGAGAACTCCACCGACTGCAGCTCTGGAGCCGAGCAAGCAGAGTCCCCCTTTAAAAAAAACCTATCTAATCTACTCTTAGAACTACCTCGGGAAAATGTGAAACCAGTGAGGTTGGGGAGGTGACGAACGTGCACATCCACCAACCCGGCCTCCCTCACTACGCTATTCAAAAAAGTACTATCATATCCCAGAGGGTTGGCGGCACCTGCCCGGTCTTTGGGCCTAGTGATCATATTGAAGTCACCACCAAAGATCACCTGCTGGGATGTAAAAAGATAAGGCTTAACCGCCGTAAGGAGGCTCTTCCTCTCCCTCTTGGTTTGAGGCCCATAAAAATTAATGAGCCGGAGGAATTGCCCCCTCACGACAGCGTCCACCACCAGACATCTACCAATCTCCACTTCAATCACTCGCCGGCAAGCCACCGAACCAGTCTTAAAAAGGACCGCAACACCACTGCAGGGCTCGGCCGCAAGAGACCAGAGGGAGGGCCCACATCTCCACTCCCTCTTTGCTAGATGCATCTCTGCCACAGATGCCAGCCAGGTCTCCTGCAAAAACAAAATGTCAGCTTCAACACGGCTGAGAAAATCAAAGGCCATAAAACGAGCTCGTGCAGAACGAATACTTGCGACATTAATGGTCGCAAGCCGTATTGGAGAGGGTACCGCCATCAAAATGATTGAAAGGGTCACGTTCTCCTTCATACTACAAACACCAAAACATATTTACATATTTACACTCCCTCCTCCTCCTCTGAGTCCGAGGAGGAGGAGAGGACACCAAACGGGTTCCCCAGGGACACCCCACTTCGTGCCCCTGGGGGAACCCCACCCTTCACAGGGGACCTCCCGCCCCCAGATTTCACAGCCTTCCCCTTCTTCCTGCGTCTCACCTGCTCCCACTCCTGCCATCTCTCTGAGGTGACTACGCCACCCCCCTCCTCGGACCCGCTGCTCGAGATTTCCCTCTTAGATGAGGCTCGAGCAGCTTCCGTCTCCATGGCCACAAGGCCAGAGGAGACTTTGGGTCCAGAAGGGGGGGGGATGGGAGAGGCAGGAGGGGGGCCAGAGACAGGGGGGGGGACAGAAAGGGGATCGGCAGAAGAAGGGGGAGGGGGGGGACGGGACTTGGGAGGGGGGGGACGAGGGGGGGGGGGACGGGGATGGGAAGATGAGGGGGGGCTGCATGGGGAGGCAGATAGAACAGGTGGAGGGGGGGGGATCGGCCCTGCAACTAAAGGAGGGGAAAGCCGGGGCCCCGGACCCTCAGGCCCGGGACCCCCAGGCCTCCCCGACTCCTCCCCACCGGCTTCGCCTTCCGGAGGATCGGGAGCCTCCTGGCCAACTGAGCCCGTATCTCCCGGGGGGGGAGCCCCTCGCCCACGCCTGCTCCGCCTTCTTTGAGGCTGTGGGCCTGTTGGTCCCTCCGGAGGGGCATTAGGGGCCCCAGGATCCCCACCCCCCCGGCCATCACTCGCCGGGGGGGCTTCGGCCGCTCCCGGCCCGGGAGGTCCCCCCCTGAGAAAGAACCCCGATATGCTTTGGGGCACCGACTGAATGGGTGCCCCATCTCACCACACAAATTGCAGCATATCTTCCCACATGACTCGGACTGGTGGCCAAACTCGTGGCACCGGCCACATCTGACCACCGTGCAGTCCGAGCTCATGTGGGTCGGGCTGCCGCACTTGAAGCAACGACGGGGCTGTCCCGGGTAGAAGGCCAGGATCCGGTCTCTTCCCAGGAAGGCGCTGCCAGGGAGGTGGGCAACACTGTTGCCCTCCCTCTTAAGCCGGATCCTGGCCAACCAAGCCCCGGTCCAGACCCCGCGCTCATCGAGGTTCTTTCTCAGGGGGGTTTGCAACTGCCCGTACCTCCCAAGCCAGGTGGCAATGTCCTCCAGAGGGAGCGACTCATTCCTCACCAGGATGGTGATGTTCTTTACCTCCTCCTGCCTGGAGATGGGAATGAGCCTGTACTTCTTCCAAGGGTCAACGCCCCTCACCAGCCCAAAGCTGGTGATGAAGCGTTCCATACACACGGGAGTGACAAAACTGATGTCAAACTCCCGTGTGTTGGTGGGGTGGATGACAGCAAAAAGGTCACCCACCCCAAAACCCAAGGAGAGCACCAGGTCCACCACCTCACCTCGGGCGGGGCAGGGGTCCGGACCCTCGTACCGAAGCTGGACAACATTCCTACGCCTCCTCTCTGGACCACCTGTACCCCTCGTCCACGCCGACCCCTGCGTCCTCTCCTGGTCAGCAGGGGGGGCGCGGAAATTCTGGGCGCCAAACCGGCTGTACAGGTGGTCCAGAGGGGCACGAGAGCCCGCCACCTGAGCGAAAGAGCGACCCCCCTTTAGGGCAGATAATAAGTTGGCCTCCGGAGACCCCCGAAAGATGTTCTCCGGAAGCGGGGCACCCCCCTCAGCACCCCCAGAAGTGGGGGGGAACGGGGGGGCCCCCCATCCCTTCCGGTGGTGTTGCACCCACCCCCACTGAACTACCCTGACCTCCCTGACCCACCACCCTTGGCCTGACTACAGGCTCCTCCCCCCCTGGGGCCACAGCAGAGGGGGGTACCTCCCCCACCAAACTCCCCCACCCAGACCCCTCTGCGACCTCACCAGCCCCTTGGGACTCAACCCGTATTGGGGGGATGCCCCCCTGGGACCCCTCCAACTGCCGGATAAAGTCATAAGCTGCACAGTCCACCGGGAGGGGTCCCACCTGACATTCCCCCCACCCCGCCTGTCCTGCAGGGAGCCCCTCGGGGCTTGTGGTAATGTCCATGGGGACCTGGGGGGGTGGCAGCTTACCGTCCATGTTACCGTCCATATTACCGTCCATATTACCGTCCATTACTTGCCGGGGGTGCCTGGAGGTGCCTGCTGCAGCATCCGGGACTAGGCACCCCCGCACCCCCGGCCTCTCATCCCCCAGGTCCTCCAAGCCGGTGACACCAGCCGCAGATTCGCAGGGGGGCACTTCCGATCGCGGGGGGGCACTTCCGGTCGCGGGGGGTGTACTTCCGGTCGCGGGGGGTGCACTTCCGGTCGCGGGGGGGTGCACTTCCGGTCGCGGGGGGTGCACTTCCGGTCGCGGGGGGTGCACTTCCGGTTCACGGGCGGTCACTTCCGGGTCCCGAGCACTGGATGGGAGCTGGCCACATCCCCCTTCCCTGAAAAGGGGTTGATTCCCACTGGGGAATGTGGCCTCAGCTGCTCCTCCCCCAGCAGCCGGCGCCATCTTGGTCACACTACACACCAGCTGTTTGCCTGAAGCTGACTTTGTTATTATACCTCCACCATGTACCTGCCCCTCTCCCGGTGACATAGCAGCTGCAGGAGCAGTCCCTGACACTTTCACTGCCAGATCATCCCGCTCTACTGCACGCTGAGGGGTCATGGAGGCCGGCACATGGTGGGCCCCAGCTGTGGCAGCGTGACCATCCTGAGGGAGCCTGGGCATGCTGACCCGAAGACACCGGGGGGGTACCTCCGGCGGCGCCTGGGCCCTGCGGCCTCCTGGATCACTGGGCTCCCCTGTCATAGCCAACCCCCCAGCCCCTTTTTTCACGGACCGAGGGATCGGCTCTCGGGAGCCCTCCCCAGGTTTTATGGCCTTACTGGGCCCTGCACCACCAGAGCTTCCACCCCCCCCACTACACCCAGGCTCTCCTGACTTCCCCGGCTGCTTGGAGGGTTGGGACCCCGACCGCCCGCTGCTCCTCCTTGCCGTCTGACTTCCTGATTGGCTGGCCTGCTGGAGGGTCTTCCGGAGCTCCTCAAGAAAGCTCACCTCTCCAGCCCCACGTTCAAAAAAGCCTCCCAGGTAACCCCAGATTTCATTAACCTCAAGCTTGAGGGTATTGATGGCCCCCCTATACTCCGACCTCTTACTACTAGAGCACCTGTCCCTCTTGTCCCTCAGGCCTGCGAGAGCTGTCATTTTTTCCACGCAGGCCTGGGCTATCCTAACCAGCAGGGACTTGATCTTATCACACCTCTTCCTGGCTTTGGCCTCAGTCTCACCTGGTAGTGTGGTAGTCCAGTCTAAGAGACCCTGCTGGGTGCCCAGGAAGAGGCGGTCATCCCTGCTGATCTTCGTCTGGCTGGAGGAGGGCAGGTGCTGCTGGTTACTCCGGAGGCCGGATGCAGGTCCTTCTCCTGGGCTGAGGGAGGCCATCCCTCCCCTCTTCCGGGGCCAGGGGCTGGGGGCTGGGGCTGGGGCTGGGGCTGGAGGCTGGTCCTAGGTGGCTGGATCCTCTGGAACACAGGAGCTCTGGAAGACAGGTCTTCTCTCTACTCCAGCAGGAAGTGGAATGACCAAACTGGGAGGAGCTGGAAGCTTTTGGGTCTGGAGTTCCCCTTCATGAACAGCGATCTGTCATTTACCCATGTCAGTCCCCCCCCCCTTCAGTTAGAACACACCCAGGGAACATATTTAACCCCTCCCTCGCACCTAGTGTTAACCCCTTCCCTGCCAGTGGCATTTTTAGAGTAAGCAATGCATTTTTAGAGCACTGATCGCTAGAAAAATGCCAATGGTTCCAAAAAAGTGTCCGATGTGTCCGCCATAATGTCGCAGTACCGATAAAAATCGCTGATCGCCAAAATTCATTTTTTAAAAAAATCCCCATAGGCGACCTTTTTTTTTTTTTTCCTCAGGTTACCAGTTTATAGCTACAGAGAAAGTCTAGTGCTAAAAGTATTACTCTCACTCTAACGCACATGTCACTACCTCACATGTGTGGTTTGAACGGTGTTTACATATGTGGGCGGGACTTACGCAAGTCCCGCCCACATATATAAACATCGTTCAAACCACACATGTGAGGTATTGACGCGTGCGTTAGAGCGAGAGCAAGACTTTTAGCACTAGACCTTCTTTGTAACTATAAACTGGTAACCTGAAAAAAAAAAAGGTTGCCTATGGGGAATTTCAAGTACTGAATTTTGGCCCCATTCCAGGCGTGTTTGCAATAGTAAAGTGTGACATGTAAGGTATCTATTTACTCGGTGTAACATCATCTTTCACATTATCAACAAAAATTGGGCTAACTTTAGTGTTTTGTGCATTTTTAACCACTTGAGCCCGGACCATATTTCTGGTCAATGACCAGGCCAGTTTTTGTGATTCGGCACGGCGTCGCTTTAACTGACAATTGCGCAGTCGTGCGACGTGGCTCCCAAACAAAATTGGCAACCTTTTTTTTCCCACAAATAGATTATTAAATGTGCGTGTTTACTTCTGTCTTTAACACCTCCCCTTCAGGCTGGAAAGCATCAGATCAGGAACAAAAAAAAAAAAAAAGCTCTGATGCCATTGCAGCTTGGTTCCTACATGTGTGATGAACTGAGCATGCTCAAACACTTAGAAAAAAATTATCCTTTATTTTTAAAAGGTGAAAAACACTGTTGGTTTGGGTTAATTGCAGGTGTGCCCAATTACAAGCTCACCCAAACTAGAGACTGCAATTTGTTCATGTGATTTCAATTGCTTCATTACTAGCACTGTTATAAAAAGCAGGGATCGATCAGTCCTCAGCTGCCCTCAGAAGGGGCAGGCTGGCAGAAATGCTGTTGCTAAACACAAATGTGGTTTGTTGCATGGGTTTTGTTTTATTTTGCCAATGGTTTTGGTTTATTTTTAAATGATGTTCACTTTGATGTATTTGTCTATGTGGCCTTATTTTATGAAAAATGTGTGAAGATGTTAAAGCTATGGTTATTTAGAATTTTGAAATGTATTTTTGTTTGTGTTTGTTTGTTTGTCTTTTTTTGCTTTCCTTGTTTTGTTGACCAATAAAAATTACTTTAAAATTTTTAAGTTTGTCTTTTGTTACTTTTTCATGCTACATATGTTGACAGCTGCAGCTGAAATCGGTTTGGGCCTAACAAATTATGTGTGATTTTTGTCTAAGCTTCTTTCCTGGTGTGTAGGCATGAAATGTTTGCCATGTTTATTCTCCATGACTTTAAAGACAAAACTGGTAAGTATTTTCTTTTTTCTGCAGTGGTCCTCAGCCTTCAAGTACCCCCGACAGGACATGTTTTGTGGATTTCTCTTATCAAGAATTGCTGTCCAGACTGTCTTTTAAAGCACATGTGCAAGATGAAGGAAAACCTGCAAACATGGCCTGTGTGTGGGGGGGGGGGGGTTTGCTATTGGTGGACAAGCTTGACGTGCTGATTTACAGCACTGTGCTTAAATCTAGCGCAAGGCAATCCTATTCAAATTGTGGGTGTTTGAGGGAAGCCAAGTGAGTGTTAGAACCCCTGCGTTGTGTTTTTTTATTTTTGGGTTGAGCTTTGTGTCCCTTTTCTTAAAATTGGCTTCACTTCCTGTCACACAGCTGAACAGGAAGTGAGGTTAAAACCCTACCAGTGTCATTTCTTGGGGACACAGGTCAATCTAACTAGTGTCCCCATTAAGCAAATTGCACTCCAGCACTGCTGTGTACACCCCAAATCATGGGTCTTCAAACTATGGCCCTCCAGTTGTTCAGGAACTACAATTCCCATCATGCCTAGTCATGTCTGTGAATGTCAGTGCATTACAAGGCCTCATGGGATGTGTAGTTCTACAACAGCTGGAGGGCCGTAGTTTGAGGATCCCTGCCCCAAATGATTATTTAGTTTGGGGTTTAGTAAAGGAAAAGCCACTCTGCAGTACAAGCATAGTTGCTGAAAATCAGAGAGGAAGCACTGATGGTTTTAACATCCAATCCTGTAGAAGCAAAGTTGTTTTGTTTTCTTTCATCCTTGCTTTGCACTTGTAGTGCAAAGTGGATTTGCCTTTAGTAAATGGACCCCAAAGTCCAAGATCCCTAATAATTTGGGGTGTACACAGCAAAATGCTAGAGTGCAATTTACATAATGGGAAACTATTTAGATTGATCTCTGTGTCCCCAAGAAAAGATATTAGTAAGGTTTTACCCTCACTTCCTGTTTGGCTATGTGACAGGAAGTGAATGAATTAGAAAGGGTGAAGACACCTCACAAATGTTGTCACTATCAGGGTTGCAGACATCCCCCAAAAAATAAGCAGATAATACTTATTTGCAAATTAATAATTTTTTAGTTAACATTGGGTGGGGTGCTCTAACACACACATTCATACATATTAGCCACGCTGTATCCTGGCCTATTGGCATGGTTATATTTTCTTAGGGCTCTCAATAAAATTCTATGAAATTTGTGCTTAAACTAAGAACTATAATCAACAAGTTTTATTTTCTTTAATTTTGGATAGAGTGAGGGAGGGTTATAGGCCCTGTCAGTTTATTTTGTATTATCTGTGTCCAATTGGGGAGATTTGCCTTCACTTCCTGCCCCATAGCCAAACAGGAAGTGAGAGAAAAACTATGCAAATTAACCACTTCCCGCCCAGCCTATGGCCGATTTACGTCCGGGAAGTGGTTACACAATCCTGACAGGACGTCCTGCAGGATTTCATGCCGCGCGCGCCTGTGGGGGCACGCAGCGCGGCGATCGGTGATGCGGGGTGTCAGTCTGACACCCTGCATCTCCGATCTCGGTAAAGAGTCTCTCACAGAGACGGAGACTCTTTACCACGTGATCAGCCGTGTCCAATCACGGCTGATCACGATGTAAACAGGAAGAGCCATCGATGGCTCTTCCTCACTCGCGTCTGACAGACGCGAGTATAGGAGAGCCGATCGGCGGCTCTCCTGACAGGGGGCGTTCGCGCTGATTGTTTATCAGCGCAGCCCCCCCTCGGATCACCACACTGGACCACCAGGGATGCCCACCCTGGACCACCAGGGTGGGCAAAAAAAAAAAATATGGAAAAAAAAAAAGCATTAAAAAAAAAGAAAAAAGATGCCAATCAGTGCCCACAAATGGGCACTGACTGGAAACCTGGGAAAATCAGTGCCACCCCACAGTGTCCATCAGTGCCACCCCACAGTGTCCGTCAGTGCCACCCCACAGTGCCCGTCCATGCACAGTGCCCACCTATCAGTGCCCACCTGTGCCACCCATAAGTATCCATCAGTGCCACCCATAAGTGCCGCCCATGAGTGCCCATCTGTGCCGCCCATGAGTGCCCATCAGTGCCGCCTATGAGTGCCCATCAGTGCCGCATACCAGCGCCGCCAATCAATGCCACCTCATCTGTGCCCGTCAGTACTACCTCATCGATGTCCATCAGTGCCATCTCATCGGTGCCCATCAGTGCCGCCATATCAGTGCCCGTAATTGAAAGAGAAAAACTTATTTACAAAAAAATTAACCTAAAAAAATAAAAACGTTTTTTTTTCTCAAAATTTGCAGTCTTTTTTTAGTTGTTGCGCAAAAAAAAAATCGCAGAGGTGATCAAATACCAACAAAAGAAAGCTCTATTTGTGGGGAAAAAAGGACGCCAATTTTGTTTGGGTACAGTGTTGTATGACCGCGCAATTGCCATTCAAAGTGCGACAGTGTTGAAAGCTGAAAATTGGCCTGGGCGGGAAGGTGCGTAAGTGCCTGGTATGGAAGTGGTTAAGGGAATCCAGTGCCCCCCTCCCCCCCAGAACTAGTGTGTGGGTCCCCTGAAAATTCCTGGGCGGGTCATACAAAAACAGGGTGTGACCTTGATAGGAAGGGGTGGGTCATTTTTCTATTAGGAGGTGCAGATATGTAGTCAGGCCTAGGGCAGAACAAAACCTAAATATACTACTGCATATTAGGGCTTATTTAGACCGGATCCGATTTACAGCGTGTTTTTATATTGTGGGAGGAAACCCACGCAGGCACAGGGAGAACATGCAAACTCCATGCAGATGCTGTCACGGGCGGGATTCGAACCAACGACTCTTTTGCTGCTAGATCAAAGTGCTATACACTACACCACTGTGCTGAACGAACATGATTGCAGCTGAAAGCATGAGATCTTTTATTTTTTTTTTCAATACCATGCTTTCCAGCCTTATTGACCCCGCCTCTCTCCATAAAGAGGACCTGTCACACACTAGTCCTATTACAAGGGATGTTTACATTCCTTGTAATAGGAAGAAAAGAGATCCAAAATCAAAAAAAGTGTCAAAAAAGTGCAAGAATAAAAATATGAGGTAAAAAAAAATAAAAAAAAATAACGCCCCTGTCCCTAGAAGCTCGCACTCAGAAGCAAATATGCATGTAAGTCCCGCCCACATATGTAAACACCATTCAAACCACACATGTGAGGTATTGACGCGTGCGTTAGAGCGAGAGCAATAATTCTAGCCCTAGACCTCCTCTGTAACTCTGAACTGGTCACCTGTAAAAAAAAAAACAAGCATCGCCTATGGATATTTTTATGTCCCGAAGTTTGGCGCCATTCCATGAGTGTGTACAATATTAAAGCGTGACAAGTTAGGTATCTATTTACTCGGTGTAACATCATCTTTAACATTATCCATAAAAATTGGGCTAACTTTACTGTTTTTTTTTTTTTAAATTCATGAACCGTGTTTTTTTTTTGGGCCAAAAAAAAGGCGTTAGAAAAATTATTGCGCAAATACCGTTGGAAATCAAATAAAAAATGACCGCTAACTTTATTCCCTAGGGTGTCTGCTAAAAAATTATATATAATGTTTGGGGGTCCTGATTAATTTCCCAGGAACAAAATATAATTTTTACATGAAGGAGAGAAGTGCCAGAATAGGCACGGTATGGAAGTGGTTAAAGTGAAATAATAAAAGTGAAATATTCCTTTAAATTTCATACAGGGGGAGGGGGGGTACACGCATGTTTCCCGTGCTTAGAACTGTCCCTGTACAAGATGTCATTTCTGAAGTGAAACAAAAAAAAGGAAGTTTAAAGTACTCATGGCTATAAAGAATACAGTCATTGCTCATTAAAAATAATAAAAAAAAAAAATAAAAAATGGGGGTCCCTCCAAATTAAATTACCAGGCCCTTCAGGTCTGGAATGGATATTAAGGGGAACCCCGCCGTAAAAACCCCCCAAAAAAATGGCGTGGGGTCCCCCCAAATATCCATACCAGACCCTTCAGGTCTGGTGTGGATTTTAAGGGGAACTCCACCCCAAATTGAAAAAAAAATGGCGTGGAGTCCCCCTAAAAATCCACACCAGACCCTTATCCGAGCACGTTGACCTGGCCGGCCGCAGAAAAGAGGGGGGGACAGAGTGCGCCCCCCCCTCTCCTGAACCGCACCAGGCCACATGCCCTCAACATGGGGAGGATGTCCCCATGTTGATGGGGACAAGGGCCTCATCCCCACAACCCTTGCCCGGTGGTTGTGGGGGTCTGCGGGCGGGGGGCTTATCAGAATCTGGAAGACCCCTTTAACAAAGGGGACCCCCAGATCCTGCCCCCCCCTATGTGAAATGGTAATGGGGTACATTGTACCTCTACCATTTCACCCCAAAAAAAATGTCAAAAGTGTTAAAAATGACAGTAGCCGGTTTTTGACAAATCTTTTAATAAAATCTTCTTTTCTTCTTTCCTTCGGGTTTCCTCCGCTGCTTCTTTCTTGGGTCTTCTCGTCCACATCTTGCCCGACGTGTTCTTCTATCTTCTCCGTCCGTCCTTCAGCCTTCTGGTCCCGCATCTTGCCCGTTGTCTTCTCCTGTCTTCTTCTCCGTCCGTCCGCCAGCCTTCTCGTCCACATCTTTTTCTTCCCCGGACCCAGCGTTTGAATTTGATTTGGCCGCCGTGTTCCCGCTCCTGGGACCCGCCCCCCTCTGACGCCACAAGTAAACTCATATGAAAGTCCGCGTGTGGCATATGTGCGTCAGAGGGGGGCGGGGTCACATGAGTGTGACACGGCGGGAACTTCTTCTCCGGGCGGCGCGCTTGAAATTGAATTCCCCCGCTGTGTGACGCTCTGTGACCCCGCCCCCCTCTGACGCACATGACCTTCTAAGGAGTTTACTTGTGGCGTCAGAGGGGGGCGGGTCCCAGGAGCGCAACACGGCGGCCAAATCAAATTCAAACGCTGGGTCCGGGGAAGAAAAAGATGTGGACGAGAAGGCTGGCGGACCGAGAAGAAGACCGGAGAAGACACAAGATGCGGACGAGGAGGCTGGCGGACGGACGGAGAAGAAGACAGGAGAAGACAACGCGCAAGATGCGGGACCAGAAGGCTGAAGGACGGACCGAGAAGATAGAAGAACACGTCGGGCAAGATGTGGACGAGAAGACCCAAGAAAGAAGTAGCGGAAGAAACCCGAAGGAAAGAAGAAAAGAAGATTTTATTAAAAGATTTGTCAAAAACCGGCTACTGTCATTTTTAACACTTTGACATTTTTTTGGGGGTGAAATGGTAGAGGTACAATGTACCCCATTACCATTTCACATAGGGGGGGGGCCAGGATCTGGAGGTCCCCTTTGTTAAAGGGGTCTTCCAGATTCTGATAAGCCCCCCGCCCGCAGACCCCCACAACCACCGGGCAAGGGTTGTGGGGATGAGGCCCTTGTCCCCATCAACATGGGGACATCCTCCCCATGTTGAGGGCATGTGGCCTGGTGCGCTTCAGGAGAGGGGGGAGGCCGCACTCTGTCCCCCCCTCTTTTCTGCGGCCGGCCAGGTCAACGTGCTCGGATAAGGATCTGGTGTGGATTTTTAGGGGGGCTCCACGCCATTTTTTTTTTCAATTTGGGGTGGAGTTCCCCTTAAAATCCACACCAGACCTGAAGGGCCTGGAATGGATATTTGCCGGGAACCGCACCTCTTTTTTTTTTTGGTTTTTACGGCGGGGTTCCCCTTAATATCCATTCCAGACCTGAAGGGCCTGGTAATTTAATTTGGGGGAACCCCTACACATTTTTTGTTTTTGTTTTATGAATGAATCCCTTTAGAATTGTCAGAGCCGACAATTCATTATAGCCGCGTGTGAATTTTTAAATGACTTTTTTCCTTCTGAATGTCACTTTGTGCAGGGGCAGTTCTAAGTGCGGGAAAAATGCGCTATTTCACATGCTGACATTACACCCCCCCTAGGTACGAAATTTAAAGGAATATTTCACTTTTATTGTTTCACTTTAAGAATTATTAATTTCACTGCTCCCGAACAAAACGGCCGTTTTAAAAAATAAAAAAAGCATTGATACATGTCCCCTGGGGCAGGACTGAGGTCCCCAAACACTTTTTAGGACAAAACTTGCAGATTAGCCTTTAAAATGAACACTTTTGATTTCTCCCATAGACTTCTATAGGGTGTTCGGCGCGGCTTTACATATTACTTTCAATGCGCCGGCTGCTACGCTGGTTCATGCGCCCAATTAAGCCTCCACCCGGCGCACTAATTAAGGCATGAACCAGCGCAGCGCACAGAGCATAGTAAATCAGGCACATTGTGTATGTCAGGTAGGTCCATGTATGTCAGGTAGGTGAGGTCAGTGTATGTCAGGTAGGTGAAGTCAGTGTATGTCAGGTAGGTCTATGTATGTCAGGTAGGTCCATGTATGTCAGGTAGGTCTATGTATGTCAGGTAGGTGAGGTCAGTGTATGTCAGGTAGGTGAAGTCAATGTGTATGTCAGGTAGGTCCATGTATGTTTGGTAGCCCATCCCATCCTATCCCACCCCACCATACCCCATCCCATCCTACCCCACCCCCATCCCATCCCATCCCACTCCACCCCCACCCCATGCCATCCTATACCCCCCCACCCCATCCCATCCCATCTTACCCCACTCATCCCACCCCATCTGATCCTACCCCACCCCATCCCATCCCAGGGTGGATGGGAGGATGGAAGGAGAGTGGAGGTTGCAGAGGTCAGATATTGCACACGGTCCATAGAATACTCCTGTATCCTGCATTTCGTACGCAACAAACTCCTGAACCCTGCGCTCCAAAAAAACAGTAATAAACAAATGCAGTGACAATTATTTATGATAATAGTGGACACATAGTCTTACAGATACAACTGGCCCTTTGAGGGCAACCATACTGCTAATGCGGCCCCCGATGAATTTGAGTTTGCCACCCCTGGATTAGAGGAACTGAATTTATTCACTCTTGACAAGAGGAGATTAACCACTTGCCGTTAATGCTATAGCTGAATGATGGCTACAGCAGGGTCGTCCAGTTCTGGGAGGGTGTCTATTGATGTCCTCCCAGAACCACATCCCCTGCACGCCCGTTGCGCTCTGTGATTGCTGTGTGCTTCAGACACAGCTGATTACAGATCAGGGTAAAGAACCAATCACAGAGGCTCTTAACCACGTGATCAGCTGATCACAATGTAAACAGCGTGACTAGAGGAGAGAGCCGGTAACCGACAAGTGTGAAAGGGGACATCTACACTGATTTTAATGGCACTGATCATCAGTGTCCTGATAATCAGTGCAGGCCTAACAGTGCCCATCAGTGCTGCCTATAAGTGCCCATCAGTTCAGCCTCATCAGCGCACATTAGGGAAGGAGAAAAATTACCTGTTTGCAAAATGTTATAACGAAAACTAAGAAAACATAATTGTTTTAAAAATGTTGTTTAGGAAAAAAAAAAAAAAATCCAGTGGTGATTGAATACCACCAAAAAAATGCTCTATTTGTGTGAAAAAAAAAATGGTATGGGTACAAATGCTGCATGACCACGCAATTGTCATTCAAAGTACGACCGCGCTAAAAGCTGAAAATTGGCCTGAGCAGGAAGGAGGTGGAAGAGACCAGTAGGCAAATGGTTAAGGGGGATATGATGAACATGTATAAATACATAAGTAGTCCATATAGTGAACTTGGTGTTGAGGTATCACAAGGGACAAAGGGGCACTCTTTACGTCTGGAGAAAAAGATATTATGGGCCAGATTCTCGTAGATGGAAGCAAAAATGTGCGGGCGTAACGTATCTCATTTACATTACGCCGCCGCAAGTTTTTCAGGCAAGTGCTTTATTCACAAAGCACTTGCCTGTAAAGTTGCGGCGGCGTAGCGTAAATCACCAGGCGGAATTCAAATTCGGTGGGTAGGGGGCGTGTTTCATTTAAATGAAGCGCGTCCCCGCGCCGAACGAACTGCGCATGCGCCGTCCCTAAAATATCCCAGCGTGCATTGCTCTAAATGACGTCGCAAGGACGTCATTGGTTTTGACGTTAATTACGTCCAGCACCATTCACGGACGACTTACGCAAACTACGTAATTTTTTTAATTTTCGACGCAGGAACGACGGCCATACTTAACATTGGCTGCGGATCATATAGCAGGGGCAACTTTACGCCGGGAAAAGCCTAACGTAAACGTTGTAACTTTACTGCGTCGGCCGCGCGTACGTTCGGGAATTCGAGTATCTAGCTAATTTGCATACTCGATGTGGAAATCGACGGAAGCGCCACCTAGCGGGGAAAAGAAAATTGCAGTTACGATCTGACGGTCTAAGAGACTTACGCCTGTCGGATCGAATGGATATCAATGCGTAACTGATTCTAAGAATCAGTCACATAGATACGACGGCCCAGATTAGGACTTACGACGGCGTACATGGCGCTGCGCCGTCTTAAATCCTTTGAGAAGCTGGGCCTTAATCTCCAAATACAGAAAGGTTTCTTCACAGTAAGGCCCCTTTCACATTGAGGAGTTTTTCAGGCGGTAAAGCGCTAAAAATAGCGCTGCTATCCCGCCTGAAAAACTCCTGCACTGCAGACTCAATGTGAAAGCCCGAGGGCTTTCACACTGAGGCGATGCGCTGGCGGGAGACAAAAAAATCTCCTGTCAGCAGCATCTTTGGAGCGGTGAGAGGAGCGGCATGTATACCGCTCCTTCACCGCTCCTTCCCATTGAAAACAATGGGAACCGCGGCAATACCGCCCGCAATGCGCCTCTATAGAGGCGCATTGCGGGCGATATTAACTCTTTATCGGCCGCTAGCGGGGGTTAATACCGCACCGCTAGCGGCTGATACCCGCGGCAATTCCGGCGGTATAGCGCCGCTATTTTTAGCGGCGTTATACCGCCACCGCAGCTCCCGCCCCAGTCTGAAAGGGGCCTAAGAGCAGTGAAAATCCCTCAAGAGATGGTTCTGTCCATCTCAGTAGATTGCTTTAAAAAAGGCATAGATTATTTTCTTAAATGTACATAATATTAACTGGATACTAACATGTATAGGTAAAGTTGATCTAGGGAATATCCAATTGCTTCTTGGGGATCAGGAAGCAATATGTCCCCTGCTGGAGAGATTTGTTTTGCCTTCCTCTGGATCAACTGTGGGTATAGGATTAGGATTGTGTATATAGGATTGGATATTTTTCCCTTTTATTGGTCAAACTAGGTGGAATTGTGTCTTTTTTTTTCCAGACTAACTATGTAACTGAGACTATATTTTGTAACACACATTTTTTTTTGTCCTGCAACTGAGCTAACACCCTGAATGTCACAACTGGTGGAGGATGCTAACAGGCACAAAAAAAAGACTGACATTTAAAGGGCCAAAACTCCTTTTGTTTTGTTTGTTTTGGATCTGAGAAGTAATACTAAAAGCATTTGTGGTGGCTAAGCAAATGCAAAGCATCACGTTTCAACTGTGGTTTTTCAGCAGAATCTGGTGGCGCAACAAACAAATACAGAAGCCAAGCTATCTACCATGCAGGAAAACATAGCAGCATGGATAAAAAAAAAAAAAAAACTTTGCCTGAAGCAGTAAACTTGTGTCACAAAACCAGCAGTCTACTACTCCTGAAATTAAAGCAGCTACCAGGGTGAGTAAGTTTCTGCATATGAGACTAAGGCCCCTTTCACATTGGGGGCGTTTTTCATGCGGTACAGCGCTAAAAATAGCGCTGCTATACCACATGAAAAATCATGCCCTGTAGTCTTCAATGTGAAAGCCCGAAGGCTTTCACACTGAAGCGGCGCGCTAGCAGGAACGCTCCAAAAGTCCTGCTAGCCGCATCTTTACCGCGGTATAGGAGCGGTGTGTTCACCGCTCCTATACCGCGCCTTCCCATTGAAATCAATGGGAAAGCACGGTAATACCGCCCGCAACGCGGGCGGTATTAACCCTTTTTTCGGCCGCTAGCGGGGGTTAAAACCTCACCGCTAGCGCCCGAATATCGCGGTAAACACGATGGTATAGCCGCGCTACAAATAGCGCGGCTATACCGTCACCGCGGCTCGACGCTACAGTGTGAAAGCAGCCTTACGCTCATATGCAGAAAACAGTCATTTCAGCAATTTTTTTTTTGCTGAAATGACTGTTTACAGGGTATAGAGACATAATAGTTAACTGATTCCTTTTCAAACGATTAAAAATAGATAAAAATCAATCATATAATGTACCTACAGTTTCTAGTTTCGTTTTTGCATGTTGTTTCCTGCTTCTGTGATGTACAGAGACACAGAGCCAATACAGGGCAGTGATGGTTTGGAAAACAAAACTGATTGGTGCTGAGGGGTTTTAGACACACAGGGCCAGATTCTCAAAGGGCTTACGACGGCGCAACACCATTTGCGCCGTCGTAAGTCCTAATCTGGCCCGGCGTATCTATGCGACTGATTCTTAGATTCAGTAACGCATAGATATCCATTAGATCTGACAGGCTGTCAGATCTTAGATGCATTTTTTTCCTGCCGCTAGGTGTCGCCGACGTTGTTTTCCCCATCGTCTATGCAAATGAGCTATTTACGCGAGATTCCCAAACGTACGCGCGGTCAACGCAGAGAATTTATGACGTTTCCGTAGCTTTTGCGACGCGTAAAGTTGCCCCTGCTATATGAGGGGCAACCAATGTTAAGTATGGCCATCGTTCCCGCGTCGAAATTTAAAAAAGTAAGTTGTTTGCGTAAGTCGTCCGTGAATGGCGCTGGACGCCATTTACGTTAACGTCGAAACCAATGACGTCCATGCGACGTCATTTAGCGCAATGCACGTCGGGAAATTTTAGGGACGGCGCACGCGCAGTACGATCGGCGCGGGAACGCACCTAATTTAAATGATCCACGCCCCCTACCTGGATCATTTGAATTAGGCAGGCTTGCGCCAGAGAATTTACGCTACGCCGCCGCAACTTTACAGGCAAGTGCTTTGTGAATCAAGCACTTGCCCGTAAAACTTGCGGCCGCGTAACGTAAATGAGATACGTTACGCCACCGCTGTTTTATGCCAGTCTACGAGAATCTGGCCCACAGTAATTACACCTCCTTGAAGTTAGTGACCACAGAGAGAAATCTCCCAGTACTGTGGTTATCAGGAAACAGACAACCAGGAAGTGTGGAGATCAGAGAAGAATTACAGCAACTTGAGAGCAAAAACGAACAATGAGGACACGATAAAGGAAGCTATTAAGATAAAAAAAAAAAATCCTTTACAAACCCTTTAACGCTCACAAATGATGTTAAGGCCTCCTTCACCAATTTTGAAAGATCTGCAGTATGTGAAGGGTGGCCTCGAAATAAATGGGTCAGTTTATTGCTCTCTTCTTGTCAGGGAGCTCTATAGAAGAGGCAAAACTGGTTCCCCAAAAAGCAGATAATTTTGTTATTAACCAATTGCGGACCGCAATAATTTGTGGTATTATAGCTGGAGATATCAGCAATAGCCCGATATTGTTTTTTTTTCAGCTGTCATCTGGCTTTCTCATGAAAGCATTCTGAGCAGCTCATGGGCCACTGGAAGTCTTTCAGAAGTGACGGGAGGGGACACCCCACCCCTCACACCACTCGCCAGTGTTTCTCGGGCTTACCATTTACGCCGGCTCTCCCGGGAAATGATCCGACGGCTGGTCACACAGATGATTAAAGAGTAGATCCACTGTGATCGCCCCTATGGCTCCTAGGGGTGGAGGACCGGATCAAGGTCATGACATCACTTCCGGTCCAGGGTGAAAGAAAAAAATGTGTTTGTTTTGTTTTTTTAAACAAAAGATCATTTTTTTTTTTTTTTTTTTTACTTTTGCTTTTAAAAGTTATGCCCCGTACACACCATCACTTTATGTGATGAAAAAAAACGACATTTTCTGTGAAGTAAAAAACGACGTTTTTGAAACTTCAATTTTCAAAGATGAAGTTGCCTACACACCATCGTTTTTCTCACAATGTTCTAGCAAAGCGAGGTTACGTTCCACCACGTTTTTCCATTGAAGCTCGCTTCATAAGTAGCTTCTGGGCATGCACGGATGAAAAAACGTCGTTTTAAACGACGTTTTTGCTACACACGGTCAATTTCTGTGAAGTAAAAGTTGACGTTTTGAAAAACGACACATAAAATTGAAGCATGCTTCAATTTTTTTTGGTCGTTTTTTAGAAGACATAAAACAACGTTTTCTCCCACACACGGTCAATTAAAGTGACGTTTTTAAAAACGTCATTTTTTTTCATCACATAAAACGACCGTGTGTACGCGGCATAAGAGAATCAGGGTCTTTTTGACCCCATATCTCTTCATAAAGAGGACCTACGGTATAATCCTTATTTCTATTGGAAAGGATCCCTTGTAATAGAAATAAATGTAATAAAAAAATAATAATAAGGTACTGTGTTAGAATAAAAAAAAAAATGTAAAGCGTCTGCTCGCTCGCAGAAGCGAACGAATATATAAGTCGCACTATCATATGTAAGCTTTGTTTACACCACACATGTGAGATATCGCCATGAACGTTAGAGCAAGAGCAATAATTCTAGTGCATGACCTTTGCTGTAACTCTAAACAGGTAACCTGTAAAAGAATTTAAAACAATATGGAGATTTTTAAGTACCGTTGTTTGTCGCCATTCCAGGAGCATGTGAAATTTTAAAGTGTGACATGTTTGGTACATGGCGTAACATCATCTTTCATAATAGAAAAAAAAATGGGGGTATATATTGTGTTTTTTTTTTTTTTAATTCATTACAATTATTTTGCAAAAAAATGCGCTTGAAAAAACACTGCACAAATACTGTATGACATACAAAATTTCATTGATCGACATTTTATTCCCTACGGTCTCTGCTAAAAAAAAAATTATAATGTTTGGGGGTTAAAAGTAATTTTCTAGCAAAACATACTGATTTAACCTTGTAAACAAAAAGTGTCAGAAAAAGCCTGGTCTTCAAATGGTTAAATAGCTTACTGATGATTTGTGTACTCATGCTGAGCAAGCCCCTGGGGGTAGGAAATTTCTCTATTGTAGTTTATGCTGGGGGGGGGGGGGGGAGACCGAAGAGGTCCAATCTGAAGCTGTCCACCCTGGCATAAACATGACCAAGAGACTATTTGGTACTGCTTAAAGGTAACGCCAGTTTCATGGAAAAAAATTGCAAATGAAAAAAAATAGCATATACAATTGCTACACAAGCCATATTTAATGTTATTGTTGTGCTGCCGGTGATGATGGGTCCTCTGTTTTCCCACGACTCTTTAAACTGCTTGATCCCAGGGCTGAACTGAGACCAAAATTTGGCCCTGCACTTCATCCAGACCGGCCCACTTTAAGTTTGCAAATAAGCACAAAAACAGTATATAAACTTAGCTGTATTCAGGTACATTGCCGCATCTTTGCGGCGGCGTAGCATATCGTATTTACACTACGCCGCGGTAAGTTAGCTAGGCAAGTACTGTATTCACAAAGTACTTGCCTGCTAAGTTACGGCGGCGTAGCGTTAATGGGGCCGGCGTAAGCGCGCCTAATTCAAATTAGGCTGAGGGGGCGTGTTTTATGTCAATTGGGGGTGACCTGACGTTATTTACGTTTTTTGCGAACGGCGCATGCGCCGTCCGTGTACATGTCCCAGTGTGCTTTGCGGCAAAGTATGCCGCAAGGACGTATTGGTTTCGACGTGGACGTAAATTACGTCCAGCCCTATTCACGGACGACTTACGCAAACAACGTAAATTTTTTTCAAATTTTGACGCAGGAACGACGGCCATACTTAACATTACTAGTCCAGCTATTTGATGGAATGACTTTACGCCTGAAAATGCCTTACGTAAACTGCGTATCTTTACTGCGACGGGCGCACGTACGTTCGTGAATAGGCGTATCTGCATTTACATATTCTACGTCGAACTCAACGGAAGCGCCACCTAGCGGCCTGCCTAAATATTGCACCCTAAGATACGACGGCGCAAGCATGAAGTGGAGCGCGACACTGAAACCGGCCCAATGAGCCATCAGCCCACCGGGAAACTCCCTGTAGTCCCTATGGCCAGTACATGCCTGCTTGATCCCGACCAACACACTTGGTTATAGGTTACTCACACCTGTATAATCTAAGTGTTAATATTCTACCACACTATGATAGTATACAGAAAATGCACCACAAGCAACTTGAGAATTAATACAATTAACGTATTATGGAAGGACAAGCAAATGCAATGCATAGAACACATAAACAGAGCAACAGAATATGTTAGATTAAGGCCCCTTTCACATGGGGCGGATCAGTAATCAGCGTGGGTCGGATGTCAGCGGGCATGTCACCACTGACATCCGTGGCTCCATAAAGGAGCATGGAGCGCCCGTTCAAGTGCGCCTAAAAAACTGGCAGGCGGACCTAAACGGTCCGCCCGTGTGAAAGAGCCCTAACTAATGGGCAGGTTAGCCTCACCTACAGCCATCAACTTCATCAATAAGGCTAAGCCTTATTACAATAGTGCACACAGCATCAGTAATGCCGCATACACACCATCACTTTATGTGATGGAAAAAAACGACACTTTCTGTGAAGTAAAAAATGACGTTTTTGAAACTTCAATTTTCAAAGACGAAGTTGCCTACACACCATCGTTTTTCTCACAATGTTCTTGCAAAGTGAGGTTACGTTCCACCACGTTTTACCATTGAAGCTTGCTTCATAAGTAGCTTCTGGGCATGCGTGGATGAAAAAACGTCTTAGAAAACGACGTTTTTTGCTACACACGGTCAATTTCTGTGAAGTAAAAAGTGCACTTTTGAAAAACGACACATAAAATTGAAGCATGCTTCAATTTTTTTTGGTCGTTTTTTACAAGACATAAAACGACGTTTTCCCCCACACACAGTCAATTAAAGTGACGTTTTTAAAAACGTAATTTTTTTTCATCACATAAAGTGATGGTGTGTACGCGGCATCAGAGTAGTATCAAAGGTGAAAGCATGAAAGGCATAAAAGAAACCTCACTGTAGTTCCTAGCAATAGCTACTCAAACAATGTTCCTGGGTACATTTTACACATACAGCCCTTTAGTGGGTGGATAAAGGCCGGACTCGCCATTGGGCAAACCGGGCATCCGCCCGGTGGGCCGCGGCCACCGAGAGGCCGCCAGGCTGCAAGTCTTAGTAGTGGGGCACAAGGCTCTTTAAGTCCACGCCGCTCATCTAGCCTCTCCGCGGCCGCCCGGGGGAACATAAACACAGAGGGGGGTGGAGCTACATGAGAAGCCTTCGGCCACTCCATGGCTGGGGGCGTGACTGCGAGGGGGGGAGCCAGAGCAGACACTTGCTGCTGAGTGACTACTTGAAGCCGCCCGGATAGCAGAAAATGTGAGTGCAGCCCCCCCCTTCCTGTAACCTGGATAAGAGGAGCAGTGGGGGCGGCTGCATATAAAACAATAATTTTCTCCAGCTCCCTTCTGCAATATCGGAATGCCTGAGGCTGCGAGAGGTAGAGGAAAATCAGGCATTCCAATTCTGCAGAAGGGAGATGGAGAAAATGATTGTTTTATATGCAGCCGCCCCCACTGCTCCTCTTATACCACCCATACTCTTTGCCTCCTCGTGATCTCCACCTCCCCCAGTGCTTGCTGCCACCTCCCAGTGCTTGCTGCCACCTCCCAGTGCTCGCTGCCACCTCCCAGTGCTCGCTGCCACCGCCCCCCCCAGTTCTCTCTGCCACCCCCCCCCCAGTGCTCTCAACCTCCCCCATGCTCTCTGCCACCCCCCCAGTGCTCTCTGCCACCCCCCCCAGTGCTCTCTGTCACCCCCCCAGTGCTCTCTGTCACCCCCCCGTGCTCTCTGCCACCCCCTGTGCTCTCTGCCACCACCCCCCAGTGCTCTCTGCCACCCCCCCCAGTGCTCTCAACCTCCCCCATGCTCTCTGCCACCCCCCAGTGCTCTCTGCCACCCCCAGTGCTCTCTGCCACCCCCAGTGCTCTGTCACCCCCCCAGTGCTCTCTGCCATCCCCCCCAGTGCTCTCTGACACCTCCCCCCCCAGTGCTCTCTGACACCTCCCCCCCAGTGCTCTCAACCTCCCCCATGCTCTCTGCCACCCCCTGTGCTCTCCACCTCCCCCCATGCTCTCCACCGCCCTCCCTGTGCTCTCCACCTCCCCCCGTGCTCTCTGCCGGAGGTGTCGGTTTGCATGTCATGGGCTGCTCAATCCAAAATGCCCGGGCCTATTTTTTGTCCCGGGACGGGCCTGGGTAGATATACGTGTTTCTAACCAAGGGATACAACTGGAGTTAACTGCAAAGTACCTGGCGCTTAACTGTCAGTGTTGGGGCCCTTCTGTAAGGTGGTGCACGTGTAGCTGTCTCTTTAAGAGTGTTCAAATGGATGGCTGGTGGGCTGCTTAACAAGGGACAGTCTCTAAGTAACTGTATGCAGCAAAGGTTTGAACTCGGCAGTTCTGCTCTCCCCTACTTGCGTGCAGGAAGTCTGGTCCCAAACACTTGGCAGTCCATTATCCCAGAAGTCTCAGTCCTCACAATCAGGTCTCTCAGAAGGTTTAGCCTTAGCGTTCAGAGTTTAGACTCTCATTAGCTCTTTCAGGGTTCATCTCTCTGAAGGTGGGTGCAGACAAATGAGAACAGCAGGTCAGTGTCCCACAGTCTACATCTCCAGAGAATCTATGTGACTCAGTACTTAGCCTCTCTGGATACATAGTTACATAGTTACATAGTTACATAGTTAGTCAGGTTGAAAAAAGACACAAGTCCATCCAGTTCAACCACAAAAAACAAAAAAACTAAATAAAAAACACAGTACAATCCTATACACCCAACGCCATACCCACAGTTGATCCAGAGGAAGGCAAAAAAAACAGCAGAGCATGATACAATTTGCTACAGCAGGGGAAAAAATTCCTTCCTGATCCCCGAGAGGCAATCGTATTTACCCTGGATCAACTTTACCTATAAATCTTAGTACTCAGTTATTTTATGTACATTTAGGAAAGTATCCAGGCCTTTCTTGAAGCAATCTACTGAGCTGGCCCGAACCACCTCTGGAGGGAGTCTGTTCCACATTTTCACAGCTCTTACTGTGAAAAAACCTTTCCGTATTTGGAGGTGAAATCTCTTTTCCTCTAGACGTAAAGAGTGCCCCCTTGTCCTCAGTGTTGACCGTTAGTGTTGAGCAGAATATGCCATATTCGATTTCGCGATATATCTCGAATATATATTCGAATATTCGAGATATATTCGCTAAATTCGAATATTCGTGATATTTTATCGAAATTAATTGAATGCGATTTTTCGCTATTGCGAATGCGAAAATAATTGCGATTTTTTAATAACTGCGGTAGGAGCGCTCTGATTGGCTTAGAATATTCGTGATATTTTATCGAAATATCGCAACATGCGAATGCGATATTTATTGCGCAATTTCGAGATATGCTGGAGGAGCGCTCTGATTGGCTCAGAATATTCGTGATATTTTATCGAAATATCGCAACATGCGAATGCGATATTTATTGCGCAATTTCGAGATATGCTGGAGGAGCGCTCTGATTGGCTCAGAATATTCGTGATATTTTATCGAAATATCGCAACATGCGATTGCGATATTTATTGCGCAATTTCGAGATATGCTGGAGGAGCGCTCTGATTGGCTCAGAATATTCCTGATATTTTATCGAAATATCGCAACATGCGAATGCGATATTTATTGCGCAATTTCGAGATATGCTGGAGGAGCGCTCTGATTGGCTCAGAATATTCCTGATATTTTATCGAAATATCGCAACATGCGAATGCGAAATTTATTGCAGATATTTCGAAAACTGCTGTAGCAGCACTCTGAAATCGAATATGTATGATATTTTAACCAAAATACATATTGCGATTGCGATTTTTCGATCGCGCATGCGCAATTGCGCGAACAACACGCGACCATTTCCTGGAGCCTTGCCAGTTTCCCAATATTACAGCAACATGGTGGGAAGCAATTTCTCAAAGTCTGAGGAAAAGTTGCTGATTTGTGTAAGTATTTTGACCACTGTTATTTCATCATCTTCAACTGCATTTAAGTCTAGTTTAAAAGTTAGTATATATGATCAGATATTAGTATTTAACCAAAAATGTGTCTCCTGCTTTTACAAAACTACAAGTCCCAGCATGCCTGGACAGCTGCAGACACCCTGGTTGGCAAATGTGTATTTAGGCACTTTTCCTTGTTATTTAGCATAATGAATTTAAAAATTTTTTGGACATAGGACGTATGCGAACGTCCTGACTTCAGTGTCCTCAAGGCCCAAGGACGTTCGAATACATATTGCCCTTTAGATGTTGCAGAACTACAACTTCCAGCATGCCTGGGAATGCTGGCACTTCTAGTATTGTAAGTTCTGCAGGCCCACATTTTTCAGGCCTTTATGCACGGGTCTCTAAACTGTGGCACCCTAGATGCAGCAAAAGTAAAATTCTTAGCATGCACTGACAGACCGTGGCTGATGGGAGTAGTAGTTTTGCAACAGCTGGAGGTGGACTGGTCTTGAAACCCAGAGTTAGGTAACAAACCCGTAGTGTTTTGCAACCATTCTGCCTCCAGCTGGTTATTTTCTGTTGAAAAGCCTGTGGCGTGCAAAACACAACCCAAAAACTCCACCCGGTGCAAGGAAAAATTTGCACACACCTAAAGAGTGACATCACAAAAAACTGCGACGGTTGCATACGTCAGTGGTCCTCCGAAAAGGTCCCGTCTCTGACCCCCCGGGGCGTTAGGCTCCTAGGCTCCTGACAGGGAAAAGAGTTACTGTGGTCCATACAGCCGAAGCCATATGGACCCATCTCGGTCCAAGCAGCGCAATCAACACGCGAACAACACGCGACCATTTCCTGGAGCCTTGCCAGTTTCCAACTTATGATCGCAGCGCAATCACACAGCAACATGGTTGGAAGCAATTTCACTAAGTCTGAGGAAAAGTTGCTGATTTGTGTAAGTATTTTGACCACTGTTATTTCATCATCTTCAACTGCATTTAAGTCTAGTTTAAAAGTTAGTATATATGATCAGATATTAGTATTTAACCAAAAATGTGTCTCCTGCTTTTACAAAACTACAAGTCCCAGCCCAGCCCAGCATTTTAGTCTAGTTTAAAAGTTAGTATATATGATCATATATTAGTATTTCACAAAAAATGTGTCTCCTGCTTTTACAAAACTACAAGTCCCAGCATGCCTGGACAGCTGCAGACACCCTGGTTGGCAAATGTGTATTTAGGCACTTTTCCTTGTTATTTAGCATAATGAATTTAAAAATTTTTTGGACATAGGACGTATGCGAACGTCCTGACTTCAGTGTCCTCAAGGCCCAAGGACGTTCGAATACATATTGCCCTTTAGATGTTGCAGAACTACAACTTCCAGCATGCCTGGGAATGCTGGCACTTCTAGTATTGTAAGTTCTGCAGGCCCACATTTTTCAGGCCTTTATGCACGGGTCTCTAAACTGTGGCACCCTAGATGCAGCAAAAGTAAAATTCTTAGCATGCACTGACAGACCGTGGCTGATGGGAGTAGTAGTTTTGCAACAGCTGGAGTTGGACTGGTCTTGAAACCCAGAGTTAGGTAACAAACCCGTAGTGTTTTGCAACCATTCTGCCTCCAGCTGGTTATTTTCTGTTGAAAAGCCTGTGGCGTGCAAAACACAACCCAAAAACTCCACCCGGTGCAAGGAAAAATTTGCACACACCTAAAGAGTGACATCACAAAAAACTGCGACGGTTGCATACGTCAGTGGTCCTCCGAAAAGGTCCCGTCTCTGACCCCCCGGGGCGTTAGGCTCCTGACAGGGAAAAGAGTTACTGTGGTCCATACAGCCGAAGCCATATGGACCCATCTCGGTCCAAGCAGCGCAATCAACACGCGAACAACACGCGACCATTTCCTGGACCCTTGCCAGTTTCCAACTTTATGATCGCAACGCAATCGCAGAGCAAGATGGTTGGAAGTAATTTCACTGTATCTGAGGAAAAGTTGCTGATTTGTGTAAGTATTTTGACCACTGTTATTTCATTATCTTCAACTGCATTTTAGTCTAGTTTAAAAGTTAGTATATATTCATAATTATGCAAATGATAATGGCTGCTATATTTATGTAAAAAAGGTGGCGACGGAAATGGCAGTATATAAAATCTGTCATGTTACCCCTGTCATTGATTAATAAGGCGAGAATGCTTCCAATTGTTGAATAGCATACATTTATGTCATATATCCATAAGGCTGTCAACAAAAGTATTACAATATACTTTGTTCTTCATCTTGCAGAAGTTCCTGGAAACAGGATACGATGAGCTGCGGAGGCAGCAAGAAAAACAGGGAGTTATAAGCTCCCTGATTGAGGAACTAGGCGAAGAACACACTCGCATGGCGATCCTCAAAAAGTGGTCCGACCTGAAGAGGCGCCAGATGAACCGGGTCAGGCGTATCCGGAATAAATATCATCCTGGTAAGTTATTGGTCACAGTTATGTTTTTTTTTCCCTAAAGTGTATTTTGTGCGTGTACTCGAGAGAGGAGCCGGACTGCAGGAGTTGGGAGTAGGCAGGCCTCCCCCAGAGGTAATCTGCCACCTTTCTCCATGCCCCGGGTGGCAATGGCGGGTGTGAGGGGGTCCTCCCACACAGACCGTCCTACCTGCTCCGCTTCGAAGCCCCACGGGGCAGAGGGACTCCCTATAAGGGAGTGAGAGGATTTGCCCGCTCAACCAGCCCCGTTAGTCCTTCGCCTCTCTTTTTAGAGACCGCATGGTCAGAGTGCGTGCATGTTAACCCAATTGCGAGTGCGTGTGTAAGTGTGGTGGTTTTTGTGGGAGGGAGGTGGGCATACTAAGCGCAGGCTTACCTCGCATAGCACACCCACCGGGGGCCGAGCTGAGACCACCAAACTCAATTCACATGTAGCCGAGAGCGGGATCCGAACCCCTAGCTGCAGAGGTGAATGGCTTGTCAGCGCAGTGGCAATCGCGTTGAGCCAGCCCGGGTCCCTTGGGGACAGTTATGTAAGGTCATATGTAATTAATGTAAGGTCAGATGTTGTTAACCAAGACGCCATGTTGTTGTAACATATATCACCACCAGCCAAGGTATTCATAGTACTGTTGGAAAAAAACATGGGACAGCAGACAGGAACACAGAAGTTATGTGGGAACATACTTTTCCCATTGCTTTGCATGGGACTTTAAACAAAAAGCCCGACCCTCACCAATGGGGTTAGTTAAGGGATAAATTAACGATCCTATACTTTAAGTGGACGTATAGATAACATGTGACCAAGTGTTATCGAAATATCTACAGCTGTTATGAAATAACATGTATTTCCCATAGAGTTGAATGGGACTTTAAAGAAAAACCCTGACCAAGGCAAATGGGGGTGGGTATGGGTTAAACCACCAATCCTATATTTGTGGCTGACATATAAGTAACCTGTGTGCCAAGTTTCATGTAAATATCTTTAGCCGTTTGGACGTGATGGTGGAACATACATACATACATGCACACACACGTTGAGTTTTATATATATAGATTCCCACTAAATTCCTGTGTTAGGCGTGGGGTTGTTATAGTAATCCTGTGTACTCCATCAAGTACTTTTTTTTAACATGAGATCGTCTGAACAAAACAAAGGAGACAAAAACAGCTCATTTTACCATGGTGGCAGCCCAGCTCACGCTCAGTCCCCTGTAGTGCCCACAAGACCCTTTAATATAACATTGTCCCATTGGTTAACTGTCTATATAAATTAATTTGTATTCATATACAATACAGTAGAGTACACAGAATTTGCATACGTCATTAGAAAACATTTTTATAATATATGAACATTGTGTTATTATAGGAGCTCCGCTACCAACTGTGCGCCCCAAGCGCACAAGGCGACAGGCCGCAGAGGAGGAGCAGGAGGAGGATGTGGAAGAGGAGGAGAGGGATGAGGAGGAGCAGCCAGGGCCATCCACATCACCACCCCCAGTTCCTGTGGAGGAGCAAGAGGAGGAGCTGCACCCCCCCCCCGAAACTTCTGGTGGAGTAGTGGGTGACGAGGAAGAGGAGCAGGATGAGACGGTTAATTATACCGTCAATCAGGAGGGTAAATATGTGCACATATATTAATAAAATTTCAACAATAAAATGTAGCTCTAAAAATGGACAGCATTTAAAGCAGGGCTGTGGAGTCGGTAGATAAATTTTTCGACTCCGACTCCTCAGTTTTATGTACTTCAGACTCCGACTCCCCGACTCCCCGACTCCGACTCCTCTGTATTAATATGCGAATGTATTTTATAGATTCCTTGAGGGAAAGAAACGCAAACTACCACAGGACTACTGGCTGGGAAGCCAACAGTCTACTGTATTGCACAGTTTAAGCAAAAGACAAACACAATGAAAACAATCAAGTGACTGGATAGTAGCAGCAGGCTTAAACATCAGGAACATGATCTTTAACAGTTCAAAAATACAGACCACATTATTTGGCTGTTTTAGAACCAAAACAAAGCTTATCTATAATGAACCCAAAAAAAAAAATATGAAAAACCTAGAAATGGTTTATATTAATCTTGAAATGTAGTTCTAGGCTTAGCAAATGCAAATAAATGCAATGTAGAGTTCTAAGGAAGAGAATTGCCTCTGCCAGATCCTCTTTCATAGAGTCTCTTAAGTCAGACTTTATTATTTTTATGGCTGAAAATAATCTTTCGTAACGGTCTTTGAAATCCAAATGTTTTTTTCTTATATCCTAACAGTTCTAAAAAAGCTAGAGGTGAAGCAAGCTGCCATGAAAAACCTCACGAAGAGAGTAATGGCAAATGAGCAGCAGATACTGTTTTTGATGCGCCAAAATCAACAACTGGTGCAACAACTGGCGAAAAACATGGATGAGGTGACAGAGCTTCAGAAGTTAATGTCCTAATTTTTTTTTTTTTTTTTTTAATAAAAAATGTTATATTTTGCAAAGGTTTCATTTCTTATTGAAATTGTTAGTTTTTTAAACACATCTAACTTCACATCTAACTTCACATCTAACACATCAACATCAACATCAACACATCTAGCTTAATAATAACCGAAAACATTTTATACTATTACTAGCTGAATACCCGGCGTTGCCCGGTCTTCCTATCTTAACCTTTTGGGGAGGAAAATCATAGTAATATAAATATACCCATCTTTTATATAAGGGTGTTGGTAAGGGTTAATTTAACTGTTATATATTTTTATTTGGCATATAAGTAATATGTATAGCGGGTATTATTGAAATATCTCCAGGCGTACAGAAGTTATGTGGGAACATACATTTTCCATTGATTTGCATGGGACTTTAAAGGAAAACCCCGACCCTCACAAATGGGGGTAGTTAAGGGATAAATTAACTATCAGTGGTATCAGTGAACAGCAGTGGTAATAGGAGTATATATAGAGTGGGAATTAACTTTTTACATAGGTGTCTTGACAGAGCAGCAGCAGCAGCAGTAGTAGTAGTAGTAGTAGATACAGAGTCATATCACTTGGGCAGGAGGTGCCATGATGAACAGCAGTGGTAATAGGAGTATATAGAGTGGGAAATTACTTTTGACATAGTTGTCTTGACTGAGCAGCAGCAGCAGCAGCAGCAGCAGTAGTAGTATTAGCAGTAGTAGTTGATACAGAGTCATATCACTTGGGCAGGAGTTGCCATGATGAACAGCAGTAGGAATAAGAGTATATAGAGTGTGAAACAACTGCTGACATAGGTGTATTGACTGGGCGGCAGCAGCAACAGCAGAAGCAGCAGTAGTAGTATTAACAGTAGTAGTTGATACAGAGTCATATCACATGGGCAGGAGTTGCCATGATGTACAGCAGTCTTAATAAGAGTATATAGAGTGTGAAATAACTGCTGACATAGGTGTATTGACTGGGCGGCAGCAGCAGCAGCAGAAGCAGCAGTAGTAGTATTAACAGTAGTAGTTGATACAGAGTCATATCACATGGGCAGGAGTTGCCATGATGTACAGCAGTCTTAATAAGAGTATATAGAGTGTGAAATAACTGCTGACATAGGTGTATTGACTGGGCGGCAGCAGCAGCAGAAGCATCAGTAGTAGTATTAACAGTAGTAGTTGATACAGAGTCATATCACATGGGCAGGAGTTGCCATGATGTACAGCAGTCTTAATAAGAGTATATAGAGTGTGAAATAACTGCTGACATAGGTGTATTGACTGGGCGGCAGCAGCAGCAGAAGCAGCAGTAGTAGTATTAACAGTAGTAGTTGATACAGAGTCATATCACATGGGCAGGAGTTGCCATGATGTACAGCAGTCTTAATAAGAGTATATAGAGTGTGAAACAACTGCTGACATAGGTGTATTGACTGGACGGCAGCAGCAGCAGAAGCAGCAGTAGTAGTATTAACAGTAGTAGTTGATACAGAGTCATATCACATGGGCAGGAGTTGCCATGATGTACAGCAGTCTTAATAAGAGTATATAGAGTGTGAAATAACTGCTGACATAGGTGTATTGACTGGGCGGCAGCAGCAGCAGAAGCATCAGTAGTAGTATTAACAGTAGTAGTTGATACAGAGTCATATCACATGGGCAGGAGTTGCCATGATGTACAGCAGTCTTAATAAGAGTATATAGAGTGTGAAATAACTGCTGACATAGGTGTATTGACTGGGCGGCAGCAGCAGCAGAAGCAGCAGTAGTAGTATTAACAGTAGTAGTTGATACAGAGTCATATCACATGGGCAGGAGTTGCCATGATGTACAGCAGTCTTAATAAGAGTATATAGAGTGTGAAACAACTGCTGACATAGGTGTATTGACTGGACGGCAGCAGCAGCAGAAGCAGCAGTAGTAGTATTAACAGTAGTAGTTGATACAGAGTCATATCACATGGGCAGGAGTTGCCATGATGTACAGCAGTCTTAATAAGAGTATATAGAGTGTGAAATAACTGCTGACATAGGTGTATTGACTGGGCGGCAGCAGCAGCAGAAGCATCAGTAGTAGTATTAACAGTAGTAGTTGATACAGAGTCATATCACATGGGCAGGAGTTGCCATGATGTACAGCAGTCTTAATAAGAGTATATAGAGTGTGAAATAACTGCTGACATAGGTGTATTGACTGGGCGGCAGCAGCAGCAGAAGCAGCAGTAGTAGTATTAACAGTAGTAGTTGATACAGAGTCATATCACATGGGCAGGAGTTGCCATGATGTACAGCAGTCTTAATAAGAGTATATAGAGTGTGAAACAACTGCTGACATAGGTGTATTGACTGGACGGCAGCAGTAGTAGTATTAACAGTAGTAGTTGATACAGAGTCATATCACATGGGCAGGAGGTGCCATGATGAACAGCAGTAGGAATAAGAGTATATAGAGTGTTAAACAACTGCTGACATAGGTGTATTGACTGGGCAGCAGCAGAAGCAGCAGCAGTAGTATTAACAGTAGTAGTTGATACAGAGTCATATCACATGGGCAGGAGGTGCCATGATGAACAGCAGTAGGAATAGGAGTATATAGAGTGTCAAATAACTGCTGACATAGGTGTCTTGACTGGGCAGCAGCAGCAGCAGAAGCAGCAGCAGTAGTATTAACAGTAGTAGTTGATACAGAGTCATATCACATGGGCAGGAGGTGCCATGATGAACAGCAGTAGGAATAGGAGTATATAGAGTGTCAAATAACTGCTGACATAGGTGTCTTGACTGGGCAGCAGCAGCAGAAGCAGCAGTAGTATTAACAGTAGTAGTTGATACAGAGTCATATCACATGGGCAGGAGGTGCCATGATGAACAGCAGTAGGAATAGGAGTATATAGAGTGTCAAATAACTGCTGACATAGGTGTCTTGACTGGGCAGCAGCAGCAGAAGCAGCAGTAGTATTAACAGTAGTAGTTGATACAGAGTCATATCACATGGGCAGGAGGTGCCATGATGAACAGCAGTAGGAATAGGAGTATATAGAGTGTCAAATAACTGCTGACATAGGTGTCTTGACTGGGCAGCAGCAGCAGAAGCAGCAGTAGTATTAACAGTAGTAGTTGATACAGAGTCATATCACATGGGCAGGAGGTGCCATGATGAACAGCAGTAGGAATAGGAGTATATAGAGTGTCAAATAACTGCTGACATAGGTGTATTGACTGGGCAGCAGCAGCAGCAGAAGCAGCAGCAGTAGTATTAACAGTAGTAGTTGATACAGAGTCATATCACATGGGCAGGAGGTGCCATGATGAACAGCAGTAGGAATAGGAGTATATAGAGTGTCAAATAACTGCTGACATAGGTGTATTGACTGGGCAGCAGCAGAAGCAGCAGCAGTAGTATTAACAGTAGTAGTTGATACAGAGTCATATCACATGGGCAGGAGGTGCCATGATGAACAGCAGTAGGAATAGGAGTATATAGAGTGTCAAATAACTGCTGACATAGGTGTCTTGACTGGGCAGCAGCAGCAGCAGAAGCAGCAGCAGTAGTATTAACAGTAGTAGTTGATACAGAGTCATATCACATGGGCAGGAGGTGCCATGATGAACAGCAGTAGGAATAGGAGTATATAGAGTGTCAAATAACTGCTGACATAGGTGTCTTGACTGGGCAGCAGCAGCAGAAGCAGCAGTAGTATTAACAGTAGTAGTTGATACAGAGTCATATCACATGGGCAGGAGGTGCCATGATGAACAGCAGTAGGAATAGGAGTATATAGAGTGTCAAATAACTGCTGACATAGGTGTCTTGACTGGGCAGCAGCAGCAGAAGCAGCAGTAGTATTAACAGTAGTAGTTGATACAGAGTCATATCACATGGGCAGGAGGTGCCATGATGAACAGCAGTAGGAATAGGAGTATATAGAGTGTCAAATAACTGCTGACATAGGTGTCTTGACTGGGCAGCAGCAGCAGAAGCAGCAGTAGTATTAACAGTAGTAGTTGATACAGAGTCATATCACATGGGCAGGAGGTGCCATGATGAACAGCAGTAGGAATAGGAGTATATAGAGTGTCAAATAACTGCTGACATAGGTGTCTTGACTGGGCAGCAGCAGCAGAAGCAGCAGTAGTATTAACAGTAGTAGTTGATACAGAGTCATATCACATGGGCAGGAGGTGCCATGATGAACAGCAGTAGGAATAGGAGTATATAGAGTGTCAAATAACTGCTGACATAGGTGTATTGACTGGGCAGCAGCAGCAGCAGAAGCAGCAGCAGTAGTAGTAACAGTAGTAGTTGATACAGAGTCATATCACATGGGCAGGAGGTGCCATGATGAACAGCAGTAGGAATAGGAGTATATAGAGTGTCAAATAACTGCTGACATAGGTGTATTGACTGGGCAGCAGCAGAAGCAGCAGCAGTAGTATTAACAGTAGTAGTTGATACAGAGTCATATCACATGGGCAGGAGGTGCCATGATGAACAGCAGTAGGAATAGGAGTATATAGAGTGTCAAATAACTGCTGACATAGGTGTCTTGACTGGGCAGCAGCAGCAGCAGAAGCTGCAGTAGTAGTATTAACAGTAGTAGTTGATACAGAGTCATATCACATGGGCAGGAGTTGCCATGATGTACAGCAGTCTTAATAAGAGTATATAGGGTGTGAAATAACTGCTGACATAATTGTCTTGACTGATCCAAAGGAGTCATGGGAGAAAATCATGTGGTCAGATGAGACTATAATATAATTTTTTGATCATAATTTCACTAACCGTGTTCGGAGGAAGAATAATGATGAGTACCATGCCAAGAACGCCATCCCTAATGTGAAGCATGGGGGTGGTAGCATCATGCTTTGGTGGTGTTTTTCTGCACATGGGACAGGGTGACTGCACTGTATTAAGGAGAGGATGACCGGGGCCATGTATTGCAAGATTTTGGGCAACAACCTCCTTCCCTGAGTTAGAGCTTTGAAGATGGGTCGAGGCTGGGTCTTCCAACATGAGAATGACCCAAAGCACACAGCCAGGATAACCAAGGATTGGCTCTGTAAGGAGCATATCAAGGTTCTGGCGTGGCCTAGCCAGTCTCCAGACCTAAACCCAATAGAGAATCTTTGGAGGGAGCTCAAACTCCGTGTTTCTCAGCGATAGCCCAGAAACATGACTGATGTAGAGAAGATCTGTGTGGAGGAGTGGGCCAAAATCCCTCCTCCAGTGTGTGCAAAGCTGGTGTAAAACTACAAGAAATTTTTGACCGCTGTAATTGCAAAGAAAGCCTACTGTACCAAATATTAACATTGATTTTCTCTGATGTTGAAATAGTTATATTCAGCACTGTAAATACATCAGGTCCGGGGCTTCATCAGGGAATGCATGGCAAGGGACCCTTCAGCGCCCTGAACCGACGACGGGTGCCAGAAAGTCACCGCCGATCCAGGACTCATTCATCTTTATGAATGTGAGTCTGTCCACGGACTCTGTGGACAGACGGGTCCTCTTGTCCGTGACCACCCCACCTGCCGCGCTGAATGTCCGCTCAGATAGTACGCTGGAGGGGGGGCAAGACAATAACTCCAGCGCATACTGAGCGAGCTCGCGGCAGGTGTCCAATCTGGCAACCCAGTACTCCATGGGGTCGTCGGTGCTCATACTGTCAGAAGCACCGACGGACGCCATGTAGTCTGCCACCATGTGGGCCAGCCGCTGGTGGTGACTGCTGCTGCTGCTGCTGGTGGTGGTACTGGGTCGCTCGGTTTGGAAGAACATCCTCATCTCTTCCATTAGGTCCCCTGCTCGGCTGCAGCTGGGTGCAGCCACCTGCTGGGTGAGATGAGGGGGGACAACTGGAGGCCGGGGAGTTGCCTGCTCCAACCGTCTGACAATGGCTGCCTGCAGTTCCTCCATCCGGTGCTGCCTCCGGCTGGCTGGGATGAACTGCTCCAGTTTCCCCTTGCACCTGGGATCCAAAAGGGTGGCCATCCAGAAATCATCCCTCGTCTTGATGGTCTTAACCCGGGGGTCCCTCCTGAGGCATCTGAGCATGTGGGCAGCCATGGGGAAGAGCACAGCCCGCTGTGACTCCTCAATGCTGGCCAGGTGAATGAGGTGCGACTCTTCTTCCCTGAGGCGCTGCTGGTCAAACTCAGACATGCCCAACCCCCGGACTATCGGTGCCCCCAACACCGGCTCTCCCTCCTGACCAGGCCCTGACTCCGGGACGACACCAGCAACCACCTCCTCCTCCTCTTCATCATCATCCTCCTCCTCCTCCTCCTGGTCCTGGCCCTGGTCTCGGTGGAGCATTGCTGACTCCTCCTGCTCCACCAAGGCACTCTCCCCAGCCTCGAGCAGGCGATCTAGTGTCCTCTCCAGCATGAACAGTATTGGCAGCACGCTATTGAGGCCAATTTGCTCACTGCTGACCATCTTGGTCGCCTGCTCGAAGGAGGACAACACTTGGCAGACCTGGTTTATCTGCCCCCACTCCGCACAGGCGATGAAAGGGAGTTGTGGTGAAGCCCTCTGAGTGCCTAGTTCCATCAGGTACTCCCTCACCGCCCTTTGCTGCTCCCACAACCTCTTCAGCATGTGGAGGGTGGAGTTCCACCGCGTCACACTGTCCACAATCAGCCTGTGAAGGGGCAGATTGTACTTCCGCTGCAATTTGGACAGGGACGCGGTAGCGGTTGGGGAGCGCCTGAAGTGGCTGGCAATCCTACGCGCCTTTGCCACAATGTCACTCAACCCTGGATAAGTGCGCAGGAACTTCTGCACCACCAGGTTGAGGACATGTGCCAGACAGGGCACGTGCGTCAGACTGCCAGCATGGAGGGCGGCGAGTAGGTTGCTGCCGTTATCGCAGACAACCATACCTGGCTGGAGCCTTCGGGGTGTCAGCCACTTCTGGACCTGAGCTTGAAGTGCTTTCAGCACTTCTTCTGCAGTGTGTCTCCGGTCCCCTAAACTAACAAGCTGGAGCACGGCCTGACAGCGCACGTGCCCCACACTTGAGTAGCTACGGGGGCGCTTGCTGGGAGGCTCAGCAGCTGCGGAGACAGTGGCTTGAGGGAGACCAGCAGTTCTCCCCTGGACACCCCGGGGCGGCACCACAAGATCGGTTGCCGACGATCCCTCACCGACGCCTCGGAGGGAAACCCAATGGGCCGTGAAGCTGATGTAGCGTCCCTGCCCATGCCTGCTGGTCCAGCCATCCATTGTCAGATGAACCCTGTCGCTGACAGCGTGATCCAGCGACAGGGTTACATTCTGAACAATGTGCTGGTGTAGGGCAGGGACACCAGTCCTGGCAAAGAAATGGCGGCTGGGGACACGCCATTGGGGTTGGGCCTGCTCCAACATCTGCCTGAAGGGGTTGCTGTCAACTATGTTGAAGGGCAGCAGATGTTGGGCAATAACCCTTGCCAGGAGCCCATTGAGGGAACGCACACGTCGGTCTCCAGGGGGGAAGGGAGTGGTGCGGTCAAAGGCGTCTGAAATCGACGCCTGGCGCCGGACGGCAGTGCGGGACACAGACGTGGAGGGTGCTGTGGAAGTAGAGGTCTGGCTGCCGGTACCAGTACCTCTACTAGAGGGAGCGGGGGGGCATGACCTGCTGGAAACAGATGAAGATGTGGCAGGGGCTGCTGTACCCTGCTCACTTGTGGTGGTGGCGCTGCTACCACCACCACGCTTCATCTCCTCATACAACGCCCAGTGGTTTATCCTGAGGTGCTGGTTCAGGGCTGTGGTACCCACCCGAGCCAAACACTTCCCTCTCTTCACCCTCACTTTACAAATCCGGCAGATGGCCACGGTAGGGTTGTCTGCCACCAGGGTAAAGAAATTCCAGACAGGTGACTTCAGCACCGCCCTCCTGTCAGATGGGGTGACGCTTACTTGCACCTGCTGGGATTCGGTGCGCACAGGTGGAGCTGCCTGCTGCTGCTGCTGCTGCTGCTGCTCCTCCTCCTGACACCTCCTGCTGCCACCACCAGTGGAGACCCTGACGATGGTCTCCCTGGTGGTGACCTGGCGCACCGTTTCACCAGGGTGCCTACCTTCCCCGTCGTCACTGACGTAGTGAGCCGACGCGTCAGATGGCAACCATGATGGGTCACCCTCTTCGCCCCCAGAGATGTCAGACCAAGGGCTGAGATGTGTTGGTCTGAGGGAACCACGTGACATGGAGCCTCTAGCCTGGCTCCGCTGTCCCCTCACCCACGCCTGGGTCTGACTAGGTGCTGCTGTTTCCTGCACCAAAACAGCAGCACCAGTTTGAAGGGATGTCTCTGGGATACTGCCAGCAGGTATCCCATCCTCCTCATCCATCCCTTCAAAAAGGTCCTGACCATCAGGACAGAGCTGGAGGTCTGCCTGATGCATGGCCTCCCCCAAGAGATCCCTATCACTGTCGCTGTCGAACAGTAAGATGCTGGACTCTTGGGGGCTGGGGGGGGGTAGTACAGGCAACGGTGTAATGGTGGTACTACTGTGAGTCGGGACCGACGACTCAGTGGCACTGCTGTGCCCCATGTAGTCCACCACTACTTGAGCCTGAGATGGCAATATCGGGCGGCTGCCCGATGGGAAGAACTCCCGGATCAGGCGTACTCCCCTTGCACCCGATCCTCTACCACTAGTAGGGGCACGAGAGGTACCCCGTGCTGGCAGCGATCCAGCACTGGGAGTAACTCCCCTACCCCTACTGCCACGGCCACGGATGCCGCTCATAATTGCTGATATGTGTGTGGGGGGGTTAAACTTTATTGGGGGGGAAAATGTGAACAAAATGTGTTTTTGTGTTTTTTTTACAAGACAGGCACGCAGACAAAGACGTACACAGACAGCTACTAAACTATAAGAAAAGTAGTACACCAGACAAGGACTACAAAATTAAAGAAAAAAAAAAAAAGCACTAAACAAACACTAACTTTTTTTTTTTTTTTTTTTTTAAACACAGACACTAAACACACACTAAGCTAAGCTAGATGAAATAAATGTACACTAACAGTGTGTACACTTACTACACAAAATTTAACTAAACTGAACACAAAACTTAGCTTTTATAAAAGCTCTTTAGGGAAAACTAAACAAAATTTGAACTGAGATGCCTATCAAATATCACTGAACAGTGAACCTGCAAGATCTGACAGTAACACAAGATGAACAAAACTTAGCTTTTAGAAAAGCTCTTTTATAAAGCTCAGATCAATATGTGTTCTGAAATCTCTTGCAAATATAACTGAACAGGGAGGATTGCAGGATCAAACAGTAACACAAATGAAAAAAACAGCACAAAACAGCACAAAACGTAGCTTTGAAAAAAGCTCTTGGGTCTATTGCTTTGAAAAAAGCAGTTGATATACTGGAAAAGATCCACTGGAATCACTAAATAGCAATGCTGGTGATGATCTAAATCAATCAAGAACAAAGACACAGGAAACCAGGAAACCAGGAACACAGAAACAGCCTCCACACTCTATAGCAAGCTTCTGAATCTGCAATGAAATGGTGCTGGGAGTGAGCTTATATAATGTCCATGCAGGCAGGTTCCTATTGGTTGCTAACCTGTGACGAGTGTGGAAGGAGAACTCTGATTGGCTCTGATGCAAAAGGGCGGAGCAAATAATCGCGCAATATTCCTATTGCCGAATATTCGCATTGCGAATATTCGGCAATATAAAATGATCGCTTCAGCTACTCGGCCCAATGGCTCTAATCATACCAGCAATGCTTTCAGACGTCTATGGAGATCACTAGGATGTGATCTGTTTTAAAAATGAAACTGTAAAAATCGCTCTGATGCGGAAGATCGGGGCGAGGAAAATAATCGCGCGATATTGCGTTTGCCGAATAATCGCATTGCGATCTTTCTGGAAAATTCAATGAACGCTTCAGCTACTCGGCCCAGGGTCTCTAATGATACCAGCAATGCTTTTAGACGTCGATGGAGATATCTAGGATGTGATCTGATTCAAAAAAAAAATTGTAAAAAATCGAATATTCGGAATTGCGAATATTCACCGCGAATTTCGAAATATAGCGCGATTTCTCGAATATGCTATATTCGAGTCGAATATTCGCAATGCGAATATTCGTGAGCAACACTATTGACCGTAAAGTGAATAACTCAACACCAAGTTCACTGTACGGACCTCTTATATATTTGTACATGTTGATCATATCCCCCCTTATTCTCCTCTTCTCAAGAGTGAATAGATTTAGTTCTTCTAATCTTTCCTCATAGCTGAGCTCCTCCATGCCTCTTATCAGTTTGGTTGCCCTTCTCTGCACTTTCTCCAGTTCTCCGATATCCTTTTTGAGAACTGGGGCCCAAAACTGAACTGCATATTCCAGATGAGGTCTTACTAATGATTTGTACAGGGGCAAAATTATATCTCTGTCTCTGGAGTCCATACCTCTCTTAATACAAGAAAGGACTTTGCTTGCTTTGGAAACCGCAGCTTGGCATTGCATGTTATTATTGAGCTTATGATCTACCAAGACCCCCAGATCCTTCTCCACTACAGATCCCCCCAGTTGTACTCCCCCTAGCATGTATGATGCATGCATATTCTTATTCCCTAAGTGCATAACTTTACATTTATTAACATTAAACCTCATCTGCCACTCAGTCGCCCAATTAGACAGAGTATTGAGGTCGGTTTGTAAATTGGCGACATCCTCCAAGGACGTTATTCCACTGCATAGCTTGGTGTCATCTGCAAAGACAGAAATGTTACTTTTGATCTCAGACCCAATATCATTTATAAATATATTGAAAAGTAAGGGTCCCAGCACTGAACCTTGGGGTACACCACTGATAACCTTGGACCATTCAGAGTAAGAATCATTAACCACGACTCTCTGAATTCTGTCTTTCAGCCAGTTTTCTATCCATTTACAAACTGATATTCCCAATCCTGTAGACTTTACCTACACATGAGCCGTGTGTGCGGAACTGTATCGAACGCTTTTGCAAAATCCAAATATATCACGTCCACAGCCACTCCTCTGTCCAAGGTTTTACTTACCTCTTCATAAAAGGAAATCAGGTTTGTCTGACAACTTCTGTCTTTCATGAATCCATGCTGTCTGTTGCTTAAATAGTTTTTTTCCAGCAAGAACTCATCCATGTGGTCTTTTATTAAACGTTCCAGTATCTTCCCAACTATAGAAGTTAGACTAACAGGTCTATAGTTACTTGGTAAAGTCTTTGTTCCCTTTTTAAATATGGGCACCACATTGGCCCTGCGCCAATCCAGTGGTACTATTCCTGTCATTAATGAGTCCCTAAATATTAGATACAATGGCTTTGAAATGACAGAGCTCAACTCACCTAGGATCCGTGGGTGGATGCCATCAGGTCCAGGTGCTTTATCCACCTTTATTCTGTCTAAATATTTCTGAACCATATCACTTTTGAGCCATTGTGGATTTGGGGCTGTGTCACTCCCACCCCCATTTTGGACATGAGCTCCCCCATGCTCCATTGTATAAACAGAGCTGAAGAAAGCATTTAATACATTTGCCTTCTCTTTGTCCCCAGTCACCCACTCTAGATTATTTTGTAAGGGGCCTACATGCTCAGACTTCACCTTTTTACTATTAATATATTTAAAGAATTTTTGGGGGTTTGTCCTACTATCTTTTGCAATCTGTCGTTCATTTTGAATTTTTGCATCCTTGATTTCCTTTTTACATATCCTGTTATATTCTTTGTAACATTTAAACAACACTAGTGTTCCTTCATTTTTATATTTTTTAAAAGCTACTTTCTTATTGTTTATAGCTTTTTTAACTTTGACCGTGAGCCACATAGGTTTTATTTTTAGCCTTTTAAACTTATTGCCCATGGGAACATACTTTGCAGTGAGGTTCCACACAGTCTTTTTGAAGAATTCCCATTTCTGTTCTGTGTTCATCGGTGCCAATAGTCCCTCCCAGTCCAAGTCCTGGAGAGCAGCCCTCATCCTTGGAAAATTTGCTCTCTTGAAATTGAGTGTTTTTATCTTTCCTGTATGTATTTCTTGCTTATACGTAACATTAAATGAAATCATGTTATGATCACTGCTACCCAGGTGTTCCTTTATCTGAACATTAGTAATAAGCTCTGCATGGTTTGAGATTATCAGGTCCAACAGAGCATCATTCCTAGTTGGGGCCTCAATAAACTGCACCATAAAATTGTCCTGCAATAGGTTTTAAATTTTTGTCCTTTAACTGTCCCAGAAGTGCCATTAATCCAGTCAATTTCTGGGTAGTTAAAATCCCCCATTATTATCACCGTCCCAGCCCTTGCAGCCCTTTCCATCTGTGCAAGGAGCTGAGTCTCTACCTCCTCATTAACATTGGGTGGTTTATAACAAACTCCAATGATTAATTTTGAACTACGCACATCTGTATGCAGTTCCACCCATAATGCTTCAGTCTCATCACACTCTCCATCAACCAGGTCCTCTTTCACGCTTGCTTTGAGGTCACTTCTCACATAGAGACAGACCCCTCCACCTTTCCTTTTTACCCTGTCTTTCCGAAAGAGAGCATAGCCAGGAATATTAATAGCCCAGTCATGTGAGGATTGAAGCCAAGTTTCAGCAATACCGATTACATCATAGCTCTCCTCATGCGCCAGAGCTTCCAACTCACCTGTTTTGCTTGGCAGACTTCTGGCATTGGTGAACAAACACTTAAATGTATTGTTACATTTTTCTCTGGTGTTTTTCATATAATTTATAGTAGTACAAATGGCACTATTATTTCCAATGGCTGTTTGCAACATGGGAACTTTCTTGTCACCTGCCATAACCCTCCCCCCATCTATCCCCATTCCACTCTCCATTAATGTCTGACCCCTAGCTGACCTGTGTGCCCGATGTAATTCTAATTCACCCTCCCCCCTCAATCCTAGTTTAAATACTCCTCCAGCATTCCCATAAACCTCTCCCCCAGCACAGCAGACCCCCTTCCATTCAAGTGCAAACCGTCTTTAGCATATAGGTTGCACCCCAATGAAAAGTCAGCCCAGTGCTCTAGAAACCCAAATGCCTCCTTCCTACACCAGGTCTTTAGCCATGCATTCAGCTCTCTAATCTCCCCCTGCCTTTCCTGTGTTGCGCATGACACAGGCAATATTTCAGAGAATATCACCTTGGAGGTCCTTCCCTTCATCTTGCAGCCTAGTTCTTTAAATTGATTCTTAAGGAGCCTCCACCTTCCATGTATACTGTCATTGGTTCCAACGTGGACCAAGACAGCTGGGTCATGCCCAGCCCCTCCCAGTAATTTATCCACCCGGTACACCACATGCCGAACCCTGGCACCAGGGAGACAGCAAACTATTCGGTTGAAGCGATCCTGGCGACAAATTATTCTATCAGTCCTTCTGATTATAGAATCCCCTATTACCACCAACTGTCAAGGCCTACCTGCACTCCCCTCCCCACCTCTACTAGATGGGTTGCTCTCCCGGCTGTTAGGGGTAGCAGTAACATCTAGGGCTGCCACCTCTGTGTTTGCCACCTCCACATCATCACCCAACTTGGCAAATTTGTTTTGATGCACAAATACAGGACTGGCCTTCCCTTTCTTCACGCCCCTTCCACTCCCTCTAACTACATTAACCCATCTCCCTATCTGATAATCCTGACTTGCCCCTCCTCCCTCCACATCAATCTTACTGACCACTTGCTCAGCGAG
This sequence comes from Rana temporaria, assembly GCF_905171775.1. Lineage (NCBI taxonomy): Eukaryota > Metazoa > Chordata > Amphibia > Anura > Ranidae > Rana > Rana temporaria. The sequence continues at coordinate 98,460,171 of NC_053500.1, forward strand.
CAGAGGACCCCTTTCAAGGTTGTAATTTCTACCCAGTGTTGCAACTTGCTCCTCCAGATCTCTAATACGAGCTTCCAGAAGGGCAACCTGCTCACATCTGTCACAGCGGTATCCATCTTGGAGCTGTTGCACCAATTTTGCATACATGTGACACACTGTGCACTGAGCAAAACCTTCAACCCTGCTAGCACTCATTTCCCAGTTACAATATAATTACTTCTATGAAGATTAAGATGATACCTACAGTTTTAGAAGACTCCTGTCTTAACTCTTTTTTTAAACTCCTAGTTTTTAACTCTTCCACTTGTATTCAAAATCCCACTTCTGATCAGAAATTTCACATCAGATCCACTCCGAGCCAGCTCTTATGGAGTTTTTACAGACACTTATATACTCACCTGTTATCAATTAAACACTCCCCTTAATTAGCAGAAAGAAAAAAAAAGCTGTTTAAAAAGTGTCAGAGAAAAAAGACAAACAATTCAACACTTGCAGCAGAAACAGTTAAAAGCAGCTAAAAGCAAATCCTGGGTTTTAACTCTTCCACTTGTATTCAAAATCCCACTTCTGATCAGAAATTTCACATCAGATCCACTATTTGCAAGCAGCTTCAGTCTCCATAGGCTCTCTCCCAGAGTAGGCATGCACAACAGCAGATCTGCATAGTCTGGTCTCCCTGCACTGTCTTCCTGGTGTTTTGCACAGATCCCAGCATCAGGTCTGCACTTTTTGGGCTCCCTACATTTTTGTGCCGAGATCCCCACACATCTGCCTTGGAAAAGTTCTCTCTCCTCCCCCTTTAAAGCGGAGGTTCACCCTAAAACAATTATATACCATTACATCCAGCATACTGCCGACATCTACAGTATGCTGTTTTTTTTTTGCTGTACATACTGTTTTATTGTTATTCCCCCCCCCCGGCTTTCGGGTTCTGGCTGCCGCGGGAATGGGCGTTCCTATTCAGAGGTTAGATGATTGACGTCTGGTGAAAAACTTCCCCTGGCGCATAAGGCGCGTCACCAGTTTTCTGTAAGTAGCCGACCTGCGAGTCGGCTCTATACGGCGGCTGCGCCCGCCGTGTAGAGCTGACTGTGCAGGCGCCATATAGTTTGGCTACTTACAGAAAACTTGTGACGCGCCTTATGCGCCAGGGGAAGTTTTTCACCAGACGTCAATCATCGAACCTCTGAATAGGAACGCCCACTCCCGCAGGAGCCAGAAACCAGAAGCCGGGGGGGAGAATAACAATAAAACGGTATGTACGGCAACAAAAAAAAAACAGCATACTGTAGATGTCGGAAGTATGCTGGATGTAATGGTATATAGATGTTTTTTAGGGTGAACCTCCTCTTTAAGTACTACAGCTCCCCAAATCCACTGCATTGCAAGTCCTCTCCCTGCTTGATTGTGATTGGTGCAAACGCTGCTGCTAGTAGGAGGGTGAAGTACTTCTCACAGAGCCCATTCTGTTCTCACAGTGCAGCAGCAGGGAAATTAGGGGTGAGAGCTGGCTGAAAGGCACACCATTCTTGTTCAAACTGCAGCACTATCATTCTCTGTAAAATTCAATGTAACTTGGCAACTTGAAGGCATTCTGTACATAGTTGTGGTACAGAACGCCCCCCCCAGAAATGCAATTTCCTACATAGGTGAAGAACTCTACACGAATAGGTGGATTCAGAAAGACTGCTGCATCTTTAAGGCGGCGTAGCGTATTGTATTTACGCTACGCCACCTTAAGTTAGATAGGCAAGTACTGTATTCACAAAGTACTTGCCTCCTAACTTACGGCGGCGTAGCGTAAATGTGGCCAGCGTAAGCGCGCCTAATTCAAATTAGGCTGAGGGAGTGTGTTTTATGTTAATGGGGGGTGACCTGACGTGATTGACGTTTTTTACGAACGGTGCATGCGCTGTCCGTGTACAAATACCAGTGTGCATTGCGGCAAAGTACGCCGCAAGGACGTATTGGTTTCGACGTGGATGTAAATTACGTCCAGCCCTATTCACGGACGACTTACGCAAACGACGTAAAATTTTCAAATGAACTTAACATTACTAGTCCAGCTATTTGATGGACTAACTTTACGCCTGAAAATGCCTTACGTAAACGGCGTATCTTTACTGCGACGGGCGCACGTACGTTCGTGAATAGGCGTATCTATGCATTTACATATTCTACGCCAAACTCAACGGAAGCACCACCTAGCGGCCAGCCTTAATATTGCATATCTTAGATAGGTTTAAGTGTATCTCAGTTTGAGAATACACTAAAACGGTGCAGATTCCGAGTTAGGTCGGCGTATCTACTGATACGCCGGCCTAACTCTTTCTGAATCCACCTATAAGACACAAGTCAGATTTTAGGCATCCTCTGCAACAAAAGTGTAATTTTTGGTGAAAACCTCCCTTATGGCTAATCACTTCTAAAGGGTTGCAGACACTGCAACTTTCTCATCAGAACCACAAAAGTGCACCATCTGATTAAAACAACATTAGTCACCTCCATTCAGAATCAATACCCAAAGACACACATTTAAACAACCAGCTTCTCCTTTAGAGCAGAAACAAGTAGAAATTTGCAAAAAATTGTAAAATTCTTCCAATGTACATTGATCAATCAGAGCAGGGTATTGGTTTTTCTTTTCTCAACACAAGTGGTGTTATGCCGCGTACACACGATAATTTTTCATGTCATGAAAAAAACAAACATTTTTCTCAACGTGATTCTTGTCAAGCCTGCCTTGCACACACACGATCATGGAAAAAAAATGCTTGAGCAAAGCGCGGTGACTTACAACACGTACGACGGCACTATAAAGGGGAAGTTCCATTCAATTGGCGCCACCCTTTGGGCTAATTAAGCAAATGTCCCTTCTCATAACTTGCTTCTGAGCATGTGCGGTTTTTTCCCCGTCGTTAAAGCCTACACATGACCGTTTTTCACGACGTTCTAAATTTTTAATGCCCATTTTTCACGTCGGGAAAATGCTCTGGAGCCTACACGTAATCGTTTTTAATGATCAATTTAAAAAATGGCATTTTTCTCGTCGTGAAAAACGGTCGTGTGTATTACTCTTTAACCACCTGCCATCTGGCCACCGACTATTTACGGCCACAAGGTGGCTCTAATCTGCAGGGAGGTCGGAAATATACGGCCTCTAGCCTCACGCCGCTGGGGGGCGCGTGCCGCGTCACACAGGTGCCAATGCGCGATCGCAGTCATAGAGCCAGGGACATGGATCTCTGTGTGTAAACACAGAGATCCACGTCCTGTTAGGGAGAGGAGACCAATGGTGTGTCCCTTGTACATAGGGACAACCATCGGTCACCTCCCCAAGTCAGTCCCCTCCCCCCACAGTAAGAATAACCGAGCAGGGAACATATTTAAACCCTTGATCGCCCCCTAGTGTTAACCCCTTCCCTGCCAGTCACATTTATACAGTAATCAGTGCATTTTTATAGCACTGTTCGCTGTATAAATGTGAATGGTCCCAAAAATGAGTCAAAAGTGTCCGATATGTCCGCCGTAATATCGCAGTCGTGACAAAAATCGCAGATCGCCGCCATTACTAGTAAAAAAAATAATAATAAAAAAAAGTAATAATTATATCCCCTATTTTGTAGGCATTATAACGTTTGCGCAAACCAATCAATATACGCTTCTATTTATTTATATTTATTTATTTAAACGTGTAGAAGAATACGTATCGGACTAAACTAAAAAAAATATAGCTTTTTTTTTTTTTTAAATGGATATTTATAATAGCAAAAAGTAAAAAACATTGTATTTTTTTTTAAATTGTCATTTTGTTTATAGCGCAAAAAATAAATAAAAACTGCACAGGTGATCAAATACCACCAAAAGAAAGCTCTATTTGTAGGAAAAAAAGGATGTCTATTTTGTTTGGGAACCACGTCGCACGACCGCGCAATTGTCATTCAAAGCGTGACAGTGCCGAAAACTGAAATTTTGCCTGGGCAGGAAGGGGGTATATGTGCCCAGTAAGCACGTGGTTAAATGCAAGGAACAACTTCCATAGTTCAGTTTCTTTTAAGTATCAGTCTTCCATCCTCTTCCCAACACCACTCAGATTGTGATAATGAGGGCAGCACTAGGGGCCCATTAGAGTCTTTGTGCAGTGCGGTCACACACTGATTTAAGTTAATCTTGAAATTCAATGGCACTCAATTTAAATTGAGTTCATGAATTCAGATTAGGTTTTTTAGTGCTTTGGTTGAAAAAAGCTTCTAGGAGCCATGTGACCTCCATGGGACCATTTTGAGATGCTGGAAAAGTTTCCATCTCCTGGAATAATGCCGCGTAAACACGGTGGTTTTTCAGCATGAAAAAAAACGAAATTTTTTAAAACGTCATTTAAAATGATTGCTAGTGGGCTTGACATCGTTTTTCGGCTTCTGAAAAACGACCAAAAAAAATTTGAACATGCTGCATTTTTCCATGTCATTTTTAGTGTTGTACAAAATGATTGTGTGTGGACAAAAACGATGTTTTAAACCCGCGCATGCCCAGAAGCAAGTTATGAGACGGGAGCGCTCGTTCAGGTAAAACTACCATTCATAATGGAGTAAGCACATTCATCACGCTGTAACAGACAAAAAAGCGCGAATCGTCTTTTACTAACAAGGAATCAGCTAAAAGCAGCCCAAAGGCGAAAAGAACTTACCCTTTAGAGTGCCGTTGTACGTGTTGTACATCACCGCACTTTGTTCATCATTTTTCAAAAATTATGGTGTGTGGGCAACGTCGTTTTTAATGATGAAGTTGGAAAAACTTTGTTTTTTGGACATGCTGAAAAATACATTTTTTTTCATGCCAAAAAACGAGCATGTGTACGCGGCATAAGAGTATTTCACTCAGATCTCCTCACTCTCATGGTGGTTGAGGGAGAGAAGGAAGTGTGGGGAGAGATTGTTTTCCCAGGCTGCATGCAATATTTACAATTTTGTCCCCATAGTCTTAAATCATTGTGCACAACTTTGCATTATTTGCTGTTCTGTAATACACACTGTTCTTTTTGGAGCCTGATTCGGATTCACATGACTTTGACTTAAAGTAAACATTTGCCCAGACCATGTACACTAAAGGATTTACATATTCTGAACAAGACGTGAAAGCAATTTAAAACAAGCTTTCAGTCCTCTCTCTATACATACGTAGGGATGAGCTCGATGTTCAGGTCAAACATAAGTTCGACTCGAACATCGGGTGATCGCCGAACAGCGAACATTATGGGGCGTTTGCGGGAAATTCGAGAGCTGTGGAATGAATTGCGGTATGATGATTGGCCAAAGCATGCACCTGACCTGCGTGTTTTGGCAGATCACAGCACACTCTGCTGAGAGAGCCATAATTGGCCAAAGGCAGGGTACCTTTGGCCAATCACGGCTCATGGGGACTAAGCCCAGCCCCTTACTATATATATTGACACCCTCAGATGATGTCGTATGACGATGAAACACAGGCAAAAAATGTGTTTGAACACACGAACTGTGTTAAAGTCTATGGGACACAAACATGAAAAATCGAAAGTGCTAATTTTAAAGGTTAATATGCAAGTTATTGTCATAAAAAGTGTTTGGGGACCTGGGCCCTGCCCCAGGGGACATGTATCAATGCAAAAAAAGTTTTAAAAACTGACGTTTTTTTGGGAGCAGTGATTTTAATAATGTTTAAAGTGAAACAATATAAGTGAAATATTCCTTTACATTTCGTACCTGGGGGTGTCTATAGTATGCCTGTAAAGTAGCGAATGTTTCCAGTGTTTAGAACTGCCCCTGCACAAAATGTAATTTCTAAAGAAAAAAAAGTCATTTAAAACTACTCGCGGCTATTCATCAATTGTCGGGTCCTGCCAATACAGATCAAAGTCATTGAAAAAAACGGCAGGGGTTCCCCCCCAGTCCATTACCAGACCCTTTGGGTTCCCCCCCAGTCCATTACCAGGCCCTTTGGGTCCAACTCCATACCAAAAAAAAAGTGTGGGGTGCCCCCCAAATTCCATATCAGGCCCTTCAGGTCTTAAGGGGAACCCCACGCCATTTTTTTTAAATGGCTTGGGGTTCCCCCCCAAAAAAACATACCAGACCCTTCAGGTCTGGTATGGATTATTTGTTTTTTAATTATCTTTTTATTAACAGATGCACACGAGATGACAATTACAGATAGATAGTTAAATGGCCAGGCTATATCACAGTTATGCCATGTACACACGATCGGATTTCTGATGGAAAAAAAAACGATGAAGCTCACTTTCATTAGTCTTGCATACACACTATCAGACTAAATTCCGACCGTGCCAAAACGTGGTGACGTAAAACACTACGACGAGCCGAAAAAAATTAAGTTCAATGCTTCCGAGCATGTGTTGACTTGATTCTGAGCATGCGTGGATTTTTCTCTGATGGAGTTCCACACAGACAATCGGAATTTACGATCGTTTTTTTTTGTCATCGGAAAAATTTAAGACATGTTCTATTTTTTTTACACCGATGGGAAAAAGATCAATGGGGCCCACACACGATCGGTTTGTCCGATGAAAAAAGTCCATCGTACTGTTTTCATCGGATAAACCGATCATGTGTACACGGCATTAGGGTAAGAACATTCAGCATAAATAACACAACCTAACATTATCTGTATATGTGCCTGAAACAAAGCAGTTTTGTGCCATCAATAAAGTTACCGTTGAGAAAATAGCAACTAGTGATGATGGCCTATATCTTAAACGGTATTCGGCAATGACCGAGTGCATCAATTTTGTAGTTTAAGAATACAAAAATAGAGAACAAAGGGAAGGAAGAATGGGGGGGGGGGTAGGAAAGAGAAATAGGGAGAAGCGGCTGAGAAAGAGGAAATAAAAAAAATAAAAAGGGGGGGGGATGCAAACAGTGTCCCGTCAGCCACACACCAATCAGACTTTTATAGGCAAAGATCAGAGATCAGACTCTCCATGCTTTCTATATCGTTCACTCTGGGGAACCATTGGGCGAGAGTAGCATGTTGTTTCTACATGGCTGGAATGCATGCTCTCTCTGAATTAAGTACCGTATTTATCGCGGTATAACGCGCTCCCGAGTATACCGCGCACCCCTAATGTTGCCCCCGAAATTCCTGTAAAAAAAAAAGTTATATGATTTTATTACTTACAGTTTTGGTGTCTTCCCAGCGTCCATCGTCTGGTCCGGCGTCCGTCTGCGGCCTCGATGGTGTCCTCCCGGCTTCTCCAGCGTGCGCCTCACGTCGAGTCCACGCTTCCCGCGCTCAGTTCAAACGCCTCCGCCGACATATACCGAGTGCAGTACACTCGGGTACATTCGGCAAGGCTCGGCTTAGCTCGCGCTCACGCTCTGTGATGTTTATGCATGAGCACGAGCGAAGCCGAGCCTGGCCGAATGTACCCGAGTGTACTGCACTCGGTATATGTCGGCGCAGGATTTCAAACTGAGCACGGGAAGTGGCTATCGGTGTATATCGCGCACCCACGATTTTCCCCTTATTTTAAGGGGAAAATAGTGAGCGATATACGCCAATAAATACGGTAAATGTTTAAGTAAAGATTTATTGTATCTTTTCTGGGAAAGAGGGGTCAGGTTAAAAAGAACTGCTGCGGGGTCTCCAGTCACTGAGCAATCCGTAAATTTGTGGATCAGTTGAAGGACTTGCCGCCAGAATGGCTGTATGACAGGGCATTCCCAAAAGATGTGTGTAGCGCTACCCCCTCAGGAGCTGCTGGTTGTTTTGGGATTGGCGTATTAAGTTACCTCTAATCGTTGTCTAGGGTGATTGTAGTGAGTAGAACAGGTCAAAACACGACACTCTTCGCTCTTTTAGTAAATCTTGTACTCACAGTTCTTGTTGCGAGAGGTAGCGCCCGATATCCCGGACAAGCCCCCACGTGTAGCGCTACCCCCTCAGGAGCCGCTGGTTGTTTTGAGATCGGCGTATTAAGTTACCTCAAATCGTTGTCTAGGGTGATTGTAGTGAGTAGAGCAGTAAACGAATGTCTAATCAGCGAGTAAGATTTTCTGAATGCTTTATTTCTCGGCCCAACACGACCAACATCAACATGAGGTAGACAGAAAAGGTTGATGAAGTAAGAGAACTTTGCGGTATCAGGCCTGGATATGAGAAGAGCAATCCTGCTCTCAATAGTAGTAGATACAGTTCGTCGCCACTCTAGCCAGAGTGGGTAGAGTGCCCCCGGACAGACTCCTGCCACGAGCCTGGCAGCCGAAGTGTCCCTTTAAAGTTGCTGGGAAGAACAAGTCACTACCACTGACTTGGCTCTGATCTTAAATAAGATGCCAGATGAGACCTCTGCCACAGGCTCAATGCTGACAATGGTGAACAGCAGAGCGAATCCTCCCCAGTCTTTCTTCCCTGGGGTCACCGACTGACAGTACTGAGTTTATCTGTCAGTGTTCGGTCACCCAGATCCCCGATGGTTCGTTCAAGCTTCTCAGACAACCGGCCTCCGGGTTCTCCTAGAGCCGATCCCCCACCGCACAGCACGTAGCTTAGGATCTCTTCAGTAGAGTTGGGGACCCAGTAAGTCACTGGGGCCCCTGGTAGCATCAGTTGCTCCAGGCAATGAGGGCCCAGAGTCAGGAACTCCGCGTTGAGCGCGACCCCAGGCCATGTGGGACATAGTGGTGGGGCCCGCGATGTGCGCACACCCTAAAGGTGGGTGCCGAACCTGGAACCAGGAACCCACGAAGAACCAAGAACAACGGCTTCGGCCACAGAAATACTCCTCCCCAGCATGCCCCGCAAGGGAAAACTCCCCTAATTGGCTGCTTGGAACAAGCGGCTCCGCCTGGACCTCTCTGGCGCCACCTGCCGCCCAGGGATGGTGCCTCATCCCTAGAACGCAGTCTAGCACACAGAACAATCCAGATTTGGCGACAGCCAAATTTGACATAATTTTGAATTAGAGCAAATTATCTCTCTCATTCCCCCGCTAACTTTAGCATAGTGCCTTTACTGAAAGTAAGGGGGCGCTACATACTCCCCCCACTAGGAGTTCAAGCCTGAATGCCAGCCTGATACTTGCTAACAGGATAGAAAAGTAGGAAAAAGAGAAGAAAACACAATTGTAAACATTGAATTACAATATTGGCAATTTAAATAACATATGACAATACACACATACACAGCCCTATCTATCTATGCTGCCCATTCTCTGCAGTGTTGATAGTAGGTGGGTCCAAAAACCTGCATAAAAATATAAAAGAGCATACAAAAATACACATCCTAATATAAAAAGAACGTTTCTATATACAGTCTCCGAGTTCGGAATTGAAACTGCACGCTCCCGGCAAAGCGCAAAATTTCCCTTCCTCCCGAGGAGTTTAAGTGTAATTGCTAAGCATAATTTACCCTTTACTCTGTTTGCAAGAAATATTAAACTCTAAACCAAATGTACAATTTTGTCCTGCAATAGAATGTTGCAGAACACTGCCCCTAGCGGTCAGTGCGCTGTTACTGTGGCAATCCAAGTTCAATTGTAAAGAAGTAGCAGCAAAAAGGAAGTAAAAAGATAAAACATTTATTTTCTCACTGAATCTTCCGGTACTGCTGTGGAGAAGTTGGCAAGGACCCCCTCTAACTGACTGAACCCAACCCCCCCCGAAGTTCTTCACATAAGCCTTGATGTGGATCCGGAGAGGCCAGGGGGAAAGGGGAAAACTGTGAAGAAAAACAACTTTAGTGGGGGCAAGATCCCTTCTCCAAAACTTCTGAAAAGTCAGTAGGTCAGGCAAACTTGACATCTGACCTACTTGTAAAAGCGGGGATCGGGCAACATAACAGTATCCCCTCTTGCTGTGGTCGATGAGACCGAAAAGGTCTGATCCTCCTTTCCGGGGGAATTCAACACGACACGGTCTCTATAGATATGTCTGCACCAGCTCCAGTCTCTGAGACAGTCTTGAAAACGTTTCCCCACACAGACAAAAGCATAAGGGGACTCCCATTCTTCTTTTGGGACATTCAGGCGCCCCATACAGTGTTCGGCACCATTCCTCCCTCTCCTGATCAATTTGGTAAAGGAGAGGGGGTGGCACATATGGATATTCGTATCCATACTCGGTGGCAACCTTTTGGACCACCACACGCTGTAGGCGAGCCAAAATTGGGCAGGATCCGTGGGTCTCCTCGTCCTTGCAGCACTAATGCATCCGGCACCCTTTTTAAAATGGGAGCAACAAGGGGCAGGGGGGTGGTGAGCGGAACAGTGGGAACAGAAGTGGACTCACCGACTCCCCAGGTTAGCTGCGGAACGTTCATGGACGGCTGCTGAGACCCACGGGATGCGCTCCGGCCGGAGCGCTTCTTCCTCCTCCGAGCACCGGAGATGGCACGGGATCCTCCGAAGCCCTACGATTCCGGGAACCTTGGCTCAAACAAACTTTCCAATGTGTCCTCATTCTCAGATAAAGAATCAATCGGAGGAGTTTAACTCTTCCGCAGGTAAATAGCTGCAAGGTTTGGCTATAGGATCTCTGGGCCAATCCGGCCAGGAGTGGAGAGCAGGTAGGCCTCGACCATGGCTGCGGGAGGCTGGAGCAGGTCCTACTCCAATCGAGGCATGCCACACGGAGACCGCCGTGGAGGAGGTGGTATCGGCCTGTATACTTGTCACGTCGGTCAGGCTGGTCACGCTGGTTGGGTCATCTCCAGTCATAGGGCTTACCTCCGGAGAGCAAGGTGGCGGGGTAGCTGAGTGCAAGGTCAGGGTTGATGAGACCGAGTTGACCTCAACGTTGGGAGCCTCCGGCTCTACGAGCTCCACCGATGGGGATGGCTCCGGCCTTGTGGCTTCCTCCTCCGCGGTGATGACAGCCGTGATAAAGTTCACCCTGTACTTCCTTGGAGTCTTAACGGGCGACGTGGCGACGAACAGATAGGCCCGGCATCTCTGGCATCGGGCGAAAGGTTGAATCTTGACAGACAGTTCCTCGGTTTGAGGACAGGTCAGGCCCATCATCTCTGTTCCTCCGCTGGACAGCAGCACAAATTGTCCCTCTGTGGACAGGCGGATGCCCGTATCCGTCACAGGCACTCCAGGAGGTGCAAACATGCTGAGGACCCCCGGTGAGGTAGTTGGAGGCCTCAACCGTGGAACAGCAACACCCAGTTGCAGAAAGGCAGACATCACCACGTGGTTCTCTTCCTCTCTTGCAGGTGAGCGGTGTTTTGCTGGTTTGGCGCGAAGACTCTATTATACGTCTCACGCAGGGGAGGGTGGTTCTTCCCACTTGAAGAACTTGTCCAGACACGTTTCAGGCCCGTGCTGTGCTGAGCGTACGGCAAAGCTTAGCTGTATGAGGTTAACTCCCTCGTAGCCGGACAGTTCAAAACACAGTTCAAAACACCACTGAAAAGTACTCAGATCAGCCCAAGGAGGTTGGTGCCCGCTGTTTTGCTGCCTACTCCTAGATCTCTACTGTTAGTGATGGGGAAGGTGACGTCGATGATGACGTATCTACAGACGTCACGTGGGTGCCAACAAGAGAGGAAGAGGAGGGGGGTTCAGAGGGAGAGATGGACCAGCAGATAGGGAGGAGAAGCAGGCCGAACTTACATTGCACAAGAGGGACAAACCAGACTCCTAATGTATCAGGAGTGAGCCATCAACCATGTACGGTCACATCTGGCGCTCCCAGGACGCTGGCCCAGGGCTCCGCAGTGTGGGCTTTTTTTTTAACGTGTCCGCTGCAGACAATAATGTTGCCATCTGCAGCCTTTGCAGTCAACACATAAGTTGCGGTAAGCCCAACACTCACCTAGGGAAGCCCGCCTTAAGAAGGCACCTGGCCTCCCATCACCGAGCCCAGTGGGAGTAACGCCATCAGAACCCACAAACCCACACTCCAGGCCCCCCCCCCCGTCCAGCCTCTTCTCCTTCTCCTTTATGCTCACAATTTTCCTCCACTCCACCTTCCATCATGCCGTCCTCACGTTTTTCTGCAAAAAGGGAGGCTTCCGTGGCCAAAATGTTCGATCGTAAAAAAAACGATGACGCCGGATAACGCTCTTGCCAAAAGGTTGACCGCCATCATGCCGTCCTCACATTTTTATGCAAAAAGGCAGGCTTCCGTGGCCCAAATGTTCGATCGTAAAAAAACGATGACGCCGGATAACCCTCTTGCCCAACGGTTGACCGCTGGCTTGTCGGAACTGATAGCCCACCAACTACTGCCATATAAACTGGTGGACTCGGAGGCCTTTCATAAATTTGTGGCCATTGGAACACCACAATGGAAGGTCCCAGGAAGGATTTTTTTTTACAGAAGGGCATCCCAGAGCTATATGGCACACGGTTTTGGTGCCAAGATAGATCTGACCACAGACACGTGGTCTAGCAAACACAGGTAGGGAAGGTATATAACTTTTACTGCCCAACGTGATGGAACTCAACATTTTATATGCTTGATAGGCTGCTCCAGCAGAAACATGCAGTTAACGACTACCTGTACGAATTCTGCGGCAGGACAGGTTCTAGGGAGCTTGGTTTTGTTTTACCGAGCCAGTGGCTGCTCATGCGCGACTCATGCAGACTTCTGCGGCCATTTGATGAGATCACCAAACTGGTCAGTCGCAGCCAGGGCGCCATCAGTGACATCGTACCTTATGCCTTCTTTCTGGAGCGTGCATTGCGTTGTGTCATTGATCAAGCCGTCGAGGAGCAGGAAGATGAGGAAGTCACAATGCTGGATGAATTCCCAGGGGGGCTACTCCACCTGAGACAATTCAACAACGGGAGTCTGAAGAGGAGTCAGAGGAGGATGGTGCCGGGGCAAAGGAGGAGAAGCAAGAAGAGCATGCTTTAAACCTTTCTGGGATCCCTGGTGTTGTCCGTGAATGGGGGGAGGAGAACGAGGACGACATTATCCTGGATGATGAGCAGGAGCCAGGCCAGTACAGCGCTTCCAGTTTAGTGCAAATGGGGACCTTTATGCTCCAGTGTTTTAAGAGGGACCCCCGTATAAAAAGCAAGGACCAGTACTGGGTGGCAACGTACTTAGACCCCCGGTACAAACAAAACATGGTGGAAATGTTACCACCATCACAGAGGGCTATCAGAACGTGGCACTTCCAGGCCTTGCTTCGAGAAATGCTGCATTCTGCTTTTGCGTGCGTTGGCAGAGGAATTTCCACTCACAGAGAAACAGTTTCGGGTACCAATCCAACAGCGCCTGCAAGAAGAGGGCGGTTTGAAGATGTCTTGGTCACTAATGATATGAGATCATTCTTTCAGCCGACCCATCGACAGCTGTCCTCCGGATCCAGCATCAGGGAACGCCTAGACCGTCAGGTGTCCAAATACATTGGGTTAATGGCCGATGTGGACGCACTGAGAAGTGATGAACCCCTGGACTACTGGGTGGGCAGGCTTGACCTCTGGCCAGAGCTTGCACAATTTGCAATGGAACTTTTAGCTTGCCCCTCGTCCAGTGTCCTGTCTGAAAGGACGTTTAGCGCAGCATGGGGGGTTGCCTAGCTCACAACAGTTTTGACTACCTCACATTTATAAAAATGAATGAGGCATGGATCTCAGAGGAATTCATCACATGTGACCAGTAGACCATGTTTCATTCAAATTCAGGTGAACGCCTGTGGGCTAATTTTTGGGGCCTGTAATGGGCGGCACTTCTGTATCCGGTGAATAGCTTAATGTACCTCCAGCCACATAATACAAAGTTGTTTGCTGTCAGGTAAACACTGTTGGCTAATTTTTGGGGCCTGTAATGGCCGGCACTTGCTTATGTATCCGGTTTTTCACTTAATACTTCTGGTAGGTCAGTGTCCATGTTGTGGGACTATTTGTGCACAGCTAGTAAGTATTTTGTGGCTGCAAATATGACCTGCAGGTTTTTAATATTCGCCTGCCATTAAATTCAATGGGGCCCGCCGCGGACTTGCGGTTCGGGGACATTTGCGAAAGTTTGCGGTTAGCGTTCGCGAACCGTGCCGTCAGATGTTCGTCCATCACTAGTTGGACATAATGGAAGAATTTAATAGTGACTGGTCTAGTTCCATTGTGTTAGTACCAAACCCAGATGGTACGTGGAGATTTTGTAACAACCTTGAACGAATGAACTTGAATTTCTTGTTGATATTTATGGAAAAAGGCAAATCTCACAAAACCAAGATTTGCATAATTTCATAAATACAATACTGTTTTATTATTTCAGTATAAACATTCTGACAATTTGATACATTTGCCTTCTCTTTGTCCCCAGTCACCCACTCTAGATTATTTTGTAAAGGGCCTACATGCTCAGACCTGACCTTTTTACTATTAACCACTTGACCACTGGGCACTTAAACCCCCTTCCTGACCAGACCAATTTTCAGCTTTCGGTGCTCTCACAATTTGAATGACAATTACTCAGTCATACAACATTGTACCCATTTGAAATTGTTGTCCTTTTTTTCACACAAATAGAGCTTTCTTTTGGTGGTATTTGATCACCTCTGGGTTTTTTATTTTTTGCGCTATAAAAGAAAAACAACTGAAAATTCTGTAAAAAAAAAAAAATGCATACCACAAATTACACCCCAAAACACATTCTGCTATTCCTCCCGAGTATGGCGATACCCCATGTGTGCGACTTTTACACAGCGTGGCCACATACAGAGGCACAACATGCAGGGAGCACCATCAGGCGTTCTGGAGCACCCAGACCAATTCTGACATTTCTCTCCTACATGGAAAAATCATCATTTATTTGCTAGAAAATTACATAGAACCCCAAAACATTATATATGCTTCTTTAGCAAAGACCCTAGAGAATACAATGGCGGCCGTTACAACTTTTTATCTCGCATGGTATTTTCGTATAAATTTTTTGAACGCGTGTTTTTTTTAAAAAAACTGTTTTGTGCTTAAAAAAAAACAAAACAGTAAAGTTAGCCCAATTTTTTTTCATAATGTGAAAGATGAAGTTACGCCGAGTAAATAGATACCTAACATGTCACACTTCAAAATTGCGCACACTCATGGAATGGCGCCAAACTTCGCTACTTAAAAATCCCCATAGGCGACGCTTTAATTACTTTTATTGGTTACATGTTTTTAGTTACAGAGGAGGTCTAGAGCCAAAATGATTGCTCTCGCTCTAACGTTCGCAGAGATACCTCATGTGTAGCTTGAACACCGTTTTCATATGTGGGCGGGACTTACGTATGCGTTCGCTTCTGCATGCGAGCACACGGGGACAGGGGCGCTTTAAAAAAATAAATAAAAATTATTGTTCATTTTACTTTATTTACTTGATTTTGACACTTTTTTCCCCAAAAATACATTTTTTTATCACTTTTATTCCTATTATAAGGAATGTAAACATCCCTTGTAATAGGAATATAGCATGACAGGTCCTCTTTACAGTGAGATACGGGGTCAATAAGACCCCACATCTCACATCTAGGCTGGGAAGACTGCAGAGTATCGCGCAGGGTATTGGGGTATTGCAGAGTATCAAACAGGCTATTGGGGTATTGCAGAGTATCAAACAGGGTATTGCAGAGTATTGGGGTATTGCAGAGTATGGGGGTATTGCAGAGTATCGCGCAGGGTATTGCAGAGTATTGCGCAGGGTATTGCAGATTATTGGGGTATTGCAGAGTATTGCGCAGGGTATTGCAGAGTATTGGGGTATTGCAGAGTATTGGGGTATTGCAGAGTATCGCGCAGAGTATTGGGGTATTGCAGAGTATTGCGCAGGGTATTGCAGAGTATTGGGGTATTGCGCAGGGTATTGCAGAGTATTGGGGTATTGCGCAGGGTATTGCAGAGTATTGGGGTATTGCAGAGTATTGCGCAGGGTATTGCAGAATATTGGGGTATTGCAGAGTATTGCAGATTATAGGGGTATTGCAGAGTATTGTGCAGGGTATTGCAGAATATTGGGGTATTGCGCAGGGTATTGCAGATTATAGGGGTATTGCAGAGTATTGCGCAGGGTATTGCAGATTATAGGGGTATTGCAGAGTATTGCGCAGGGTATTGCAGAATATTGGGGTATTGCGCAGGGTATTGCAGATTATAGGGGTATTGCAGAGTATTGCGCAGGGTATTGCAGATTATAGGGGTATTGCAGAGTATTGCGCAGGGTATTGCAGATTATAGGGGTATTGCAGAGTATTGCAGATCATAGGGGTATTGCAGAGTATTGCACAGGGATAGCTGAGCTGGGATGGATGGATGGAAGGCTGGATCTGTGACTGCAATAGTCACAGATCCAGCCACAGCGCTGCTGCTGACACCCGCTCCCCCCCCCTCCTCTCACACTGTACCGAACGGTACAGAGAGGAGAGGGAGGAACCGGGGTCATCAAATGACGCCGGTTTGTTTACAAGTGATCGCTCCGTCATTTGACGGAGCGATCACGTGGTAAACGGCCGCTATCAGCGGCAATTTACCGCGATCCATGATGCGCCGGGTCTTCTAGACCCGGCGCTCACGGATGATTCCAGGAGCGCGCCCCAGGGGGCGCGCGAGTGGAGCATTCTGGGAGGACGTCCCAGGGACGTCCTGTCAGAACAACTCCACCGCGCCGTAGCAGTAAAATGCCTATGGCGCGGTCGGCAAGTGGTTAATATATTATATTTTTTGAGGGTTTGTCCTACTATTCCCTGGGAAGATCCGGGACCGCGGGACCCGTGGACCCGATCACTGCTGGCGTCCCGCGATCGGTCCCCGGAGCTGAAAAACAGGGAGAGCTGTATGTAAACACAGCTTCCCCGTTCTTCACTGTGGCGGCATCGATCGTGTGATCCCTTTTTATAGGGATACACAATCGATGATGTCACACCTACAGCCACACCCCCCTACAGTTAGAAACAGACATGAGGTCATACATAACCCCTTCAGCGCCCCCTTGTGGTTAACTCCCAAACTGCAATTGTCATTTTCACAGTAAACAATGCATTTTAAATGCTGTGAAAATGACAATGGTCCCAAAAATGTGTCAAAATTGTCCGAAGTGTCCGCCATAATGTCGCAGTCATGAAAAAAATCGCTGATCGCCGCCATTAGTAGTAAAAAAAAAATTTATAAAAATGCAATAAAACTATCCCCTATTTTGTAAACGCTATAAATTTTGTGCAAACCAACCGATAAACGCTTATTGTGATTTTTTTTTACCAAAAATAGGTAGAAGAATACGTATCGGCCTAAACTGAGGAGAAAAAAAATGTTTTTTTATATATTTTTGGGGGATATTTATTATAGCAAAAAGTAAAAAATATTGTTTTTTTTTCAAAATTGTCGCTCTATTTTTGTTTATAGCGCAAAAAATAAAAACCACAGAGGTGATCAAATACCACCAAAAGAAAGCTCAATTTGTGGGGGAAAAAAGAATGCACATTTTGTTTAGGAGCCACGTCGCACGACCGCGCAATTGTCTGTTAAAGCCACGAAGTGCCGAATCGCAAAACCTGGCCAGGCCCTTTAGCTGCCTAAAGGTCCGGGTCTTAAGTGGTTAAATGATGCTAGGGTGTTCAATAGTGTCATTCCATTGTTATTACACATAACATTACATATGATTACAACTTCATTTCTGAACTTACTGTATTTGTTTTGGTTTCTTTGTATGTATGGGTTGTTACCGAGATGTGGTAAACATTCCATCTCAATAGCACCTTTAGAAATATATTTACTTAGAAAAATAGTGACGTGTTCAATACTACTTTTACCCAATATATATATGGAGAAAGGAAGTTTGGTGGATTAACAAATTAACACCGCAACCACAGGGATTTAACAAGAATTACGATTTATATCTTTTCTTTTGAGATGTTGCATAAACATCTAGAGGTAATATTGTTTCATATTTGTTTCTAGATTTTCATTTAAGTGTCTGTACAACTACATCACTTTGACATACAGTGTCTGCTATGAATGGATTACTCCCTCCAATGGCAGTGGGCACAAAAGGGGTAATGGACTGTGAGGATGTACATCCTTTTAGAAAATATTTACAATGGATGCTAGGGAACTTTTTAGCACTAAAATGTATTTTAAAAACTTACACATATTAAGACACAGTTGAAGCTTGAGAGAGTGTGGAGACTAAAAACCATTGGAAAAAATAAATAAGTTGCGCTAGTGAAGTGAAAATAAATTGTGTTGATCAAAATCTATTAAATTACAGTAATAAGACCAAGCAATGAGAGTCCAGAGATTTCAAAAGTCCTTAATTAACTTGAATTAGTAATAGTGAAACAAAAAATGCAGTGAACTCAAAATTGATATGGAACCACCACCGATAAAAAACACCATATGAGATGCGCGCTTACCAGAAGGCAAGCAAATTAAGCTTGCGGCTGAACCCCAGCCAGGGTCTTTACACTGGAGTGGCCACCGACATTAAGGGATGAGAGTCCTCCCGATATCTTGGATGATGGAATACCCCCGAAAGAAAAAAGAGACTCACAATAGTGATGTACCATAAATAAGATATTGGTTGTATCACACCAGGGAGAAGAGAATCACCACCGACAGGAAGCACCATATAAAATGCGCGCTTACCAGATACTAAACAATTGAAGCTTGTGGCTGAACCCCAGCCAGGGCCTTTAGATTGGAACTGTCTCCAACACCAGAGGGTCAGGGTTCTCCCGGTTTCCAGAGTGACAGTAAACCACCGGGAAAAATAATAAACTCACAATAGTGATGTCCCGTAAAAATTGGCAGTTTAATGTAAAAAATGTAAACACTGTACAGGACACCGGGGGTGGGTCCTGGACGAGTGCTACACGGCACCACTGTTTGGACTATGGTCCATTTAAATAGAGGTAGAAGGTTCAGGGGGTCACCCAAAAGTGGGTGAAAAGTTCCAGGCAGGCGCTAATTCAGAGAGGACTGGCTCGCAGTCTTCTCTATCTTAATAAAGTAGTTTGGGGCCTGGAATTTTGGAGGCTCCAAAGTGTTATTTGGGTGGGATGGAGCCTCCACTCCTAAACCCTGGAAGCCAGCGCACAAGGGGTTAAAATCTCACAGACAACCACCCATTAAAGCAGGAAGTGATGCTGGAGGGAGTGAGTGAGTTGGGAGAGTGCACCTGTGAGGACAAGATGGAAGTCTGCTAGCTGCTCAGAGAGGACTTTTGAGTAGTTTGGAAGTGAAGCTGTGTCTGCAGAGAAGGTCTGGAGGACTTCTTACTAAAAACGTATGTGCCTTTCTTTTGGTTGTTTTTCTGAAGAAAGACTTTTTCCTAATTTATGCTGGAAACAAGCAGGACTTTTGTTGTGATGTTTTGGATGCTGAAGAAAAGCTTTATTTTGTTTTGTTTGGTCACCAATAAAGACCCTTTGCTTTACTGACACGGTTTTACGGACTTGTCTCGCGGAGCTTAAAGACCCCCAAAGTTTACAATTGGTGTCGAATGCGGGCAAAGTGCATTTGCAGGCGCAAAAAAAACCGTTTAAAAACTGACATTTAAAGAGACAGTGTACTTATGGCATGTCTTGGGTGAAGCCAGCCCAGACATTACAAACAGCACGCAACGACATGGAAGAGGTCATTAGGGCTTTGGCACAAGCCACCGTGACCCAGCAGCAAGCGTCAGCAGACGCCAACCGTCGCCATGAGGAAGCGATGGCTCAGCAGCAGGAAAACACACGGCTGCTAGCCGCCCAGTTTACAGCCCAGCGGGAGTCCACTCAAGCGCAGGTGACTGCCTTGCAGGAGGCAGTACAGCGGCTGGCTCAGGGACAAGAGCAATCGGCCGTTGCCGTTAGCAACCCAGTGTCTGTTAGAGCCAGCCATTTCTTGCAGAAACTAACACCCAGCGATGACGTGGAAGCCTTTCTTACCACCTTTGAAAGGATAGCAGAGAGAGAAGCGTGGCCCCGGGACCAATGGGCTGGCATTATATCGCCTTTTCTCACTGGTGACCCGCAAAAGGCCTATTTTGACCTCCCAGCTGAGCACATCAAAGACTATGAACGTCTAAAAGCTGAAATCCTGGCCCGCCTGGGAGTGACCACAGCTGTCCGGGCTCAGAGGGTGCATCGCTGGCGGTACAAATCGGACCAACCACCCAGGTCCCAGATGCATGAACTAATCCAGTTAGTCAAAAAATGGCTGCAGCCAGAAAAATTGTCAGGCCCACAAATGGTGGAACGAGTGGTGATGGACTGGTACCTACGGTCCCTGCCAGATGACCTAGAGCGCTGGGTAAGCCACGGAAACCCTACCAATGCTGACCAGCTGATCGAGCTGGTTGAACGGTATACCGTGGTGGAGGACCTGCTTGGGCCTGCCAAGCGTCGAGAACCCACGCCAAGGACACCCAGACCAGCCACCAACCTGAGGAGAGAAGCCTTGCCAGATGTTGGCGTCCGCAGGTTTACACCATCTGCCCTAGAACCACGGAGGTCGGTTCCTGTACCAAAGATGGGAGACATACAATGTTGGCGATGTCGGTCCTGGGGGCATACCCGGGCACAATGCCCACTGCAGGAGGAGCCTATGGAGTGCGGAACTGGTCGGAGAAGCTCCTTCTATGTGCGAAGTGTGTGTACCACTCATCTTGACCTGGCTGCAGGACGGTTTGAGTGTGAAGTGTGGGTGAACCACCTTTCTGCCAGGGCCCTACTGGACTCCGGTAGCATGGTAACATTAGTACATGCCAGGGTACTTGGGAGGCTTAGACCAGTGACTAAAACTCTTCGGGTGGTATGCATTCATGGGGATACCAAGGAGTACCCCTTGGTTCCGGTGACCGTCTCTTATGGCCATGCCTCAGTTACACAGGAGGTCGGGGTGGTAAACAGTTTAATTCATGACATCATAACGGGGCGGGACTGTCCACTATTTCTGGAACTATGGAACGAGGTGCAAATGGCACCACAAGGGGAACTGGGGGCACTGGGCCTGGAAGGGACAGGGTCCGAGGGGTCCGGAGCTGAAATACACCCCTCTGATATAGAAATACCTACCATTGATAATGAAGTCACAGGGAATGCTAATGTGGAGGATAATGCCCCTGACCCAGGTCTTAAACCCGGGTTGATCTCTGAGGGGGGGAGGTCTTCCCATTACAAGTTATGCTGGGGGAGGATGATGAGGAGCTCTCCCCGGTTGAGGAGGATGAAGGGGAAACATCCTCAAGGCCAGTACATCCAGATCTAGATGTGTCCAGAGGTGCATTTGGTACCGCCCAATTACGGGACCCTGCCTTGGTCAATGCTCAAGAGCAGGTTTCTGTTGTTGATGGGGTCCCACAAATGCCTGACGCAGACCAGAGGTTCCCTCACTTTGCGTTGAAGGGGGACTTACTGTATCGAGTGGCTGAGAGCCGAGGGGAAACTATAGAGCAGTTGCTGGTTCCCCAACCGTATAGGCGGATGCTCCTCGATCTAGCCCACAACGATGCACTGGGAGGACACCTGGGGGCGGAGAAAACAGAGGCCAGGATAAACGACCGGTTTTACTGGCCAGGGTTGAAGGCCGAGGTTAAAAGATACTGTGCGTCTTGTCCCATTTGCCAGTTAACCGCCCCAGTGCCACACTATAGAAACCCTCTGGTGCCCTTGCCGATTATCGAAGTCCCATTTGAACGGATCGCTATGGATCTGGTGGGACCCCTGGTAAAGTCGGCACGGGGCCACCAATACATATTGGTCATCCTAGATTACGCAACTAGGTATCCAGAAGCTGTCCCTTTGAGGAAAGCCTCATCTAAGGCCATCGCCAGGGAGTTGTTTCAAATGTTCTCACGAACTGGGTTCCCCAAAGAGATCCTGACAGACCAGGGTACCCCTTTTATGTCAAAGGTAATGGCGGACTTGTGCAAATTGTTTCAAATTAAGCAGTTGCGGACGTCTGTCTACCACCCACAGACCGATGGTCTAGTCGAAAGATTCAATAAAACCCTAAAATCCATGTTGAAAAGAGTAGTCCAGAAAGATGGGAAGGATTGGGATATGTTACTCCATGCCCTGTTATTTGCTATCCGGGAGGTCCCGCAAGCATCCACAGGTTTTTCGCCATTTGAGTTAGTGTATGGTCGAAGGCCCCGGGGGTTACTCGACCTGGTAAAAGAAACGTGGGAAAGTGAATCCTCACCACACAAAACGGTGGTAGAGCATATCTCTCAAATGCGAGAGAGGGTGGCTAAGGTGATGCCACTGGTGAAGGAGCACATGCAGAAGGCCCAGGATGCCCAAAGGAGAGTATATAACAGGTCGGCTAAAATTAGACAGTTCCAAGTAGGAGACCGGGTGGCTGTTCTAATACCCACGGTAGAGAGCAAATTCTTGGCCAAATGGCAGGGCCCATTTGAGGTAGTAGAGAAAGTCGGTGAGGTAGATTACAAGGTACACCAGCCGGGGAAAAGAAAACCCTACCAGATCTACCACATCAATTTGTTGAAACCCTGGAGAGACAGAGAACAAGTGTCAGCGGTAGTAGGGGTACAGTCAGGGGACCATGCAGGGATCGACTTGGTGCAGGTTGCTGCTACCCTGACTAGACCTCAAACCCAGCAAACAAAAGAGTTTCTACAAAAAAATAGAGATATGTTTTCAGAGTTGCCCGGTCGCACCAACGTCATCGAGCATGACATTGTGACCGAGCCCAATGTAAAAGTCAGGTTAAAGCCTTACCGTATCCCAGAAGCTCATAGGGTGGCAGTGTCCGAAGAGGTTAAAAGAATGTTCGAGCTTGGAGTCATTGAAGAGTCGCAGAGCGAATGGTCAAGTCCAATTGTGTTGGTACCCAAGCCCAACGGCACCCTCCGCTTCTGCAACGACTTCAGAAAGCTTAATGAAGTCTCCAAATTCGACGCATATCCCATGCCACGAGTAGATGAGCTAATTGAAAGGTTGGGGCCTGCCAGGTACATTACCACGCTAGACCTCACAAAAGGGTACTGGCAGATTCCCCTGACTAAGGAAGCCAGGGAGAAGACAGCCTTCTCTACCCCAGAAGGCCACTTCCAATATAAGAGGATGCCATTTGGTCTACACTCAGCCCCGGCCACGTTCCAAAGGGCCATGGACAAAACTCTGCGTCCACACCAACGGTACGCTTCTGTCTACCTAGATGACATAGTCATCTTCAGCACTGATTGGGAGTCCCACCTTCTCCGGGTTCAGGCAGTCGTAGACTCCTTAAGAAGAGCAGGGTTCACCATCAACCCCGAGAAGTGTGCCATTGGGATGGAGGAAGTAAAATACCTAGGGTATATTGTGGGTAGAGGGCTGGTGAAGCCCCAAATGAGTAAGGTGGAGGCCATACAGGACTGGCCCCGTCCCCTAACCAAGAAGCAGGTCAGAGCGTTTTTGGGCATAGTTGGCTATTATAGGAGGTTTGTCCCCAACTTTGCCACTGTTGCTGCACCACTGACCGACCTGACCAGAGGCAGAAAGTCAGTGATGATAAAGTGGAATGCAGAGGCCGAGACGGCTTTTCAAAAGCTTAAGACAGCTTTGTGCCAAGATCCGGTGCTTGTAGCTCCAGATTTTACAAAAGATTTTGTAGTACAGACAGATGCTTCAAGCGAAGGGTTGGGAGCGGTCCTGTCTCAGGAAATCAATGGGGAGGAGCACCCTGTGGTCTTTCTTAGTAGGAAGCTGACGGCAGCTGAAAGAAACTATGCGGTAGTGGAGCGGGAGTGTCTGGCCATCAAGTGGGCTCTAGACTCCCTGCGATATTTCCTCCTGGGCAGAAAGTTCCGCTTGGTGTCAGACCATGCTCCGCTTACCTGGATGAGACAGAATAAACACACCAATGCCAGGGTAACAAGGTGGTTCCTTTCTCTCCAGGAGTTCAATTTCATGGTAGAGCACAGACCCGGGAGACAGCATCAGAATGCCGATGCCCTCTCCCGAGTCCATTGTATGGTGTCTACTGTTGCCTCCAACACCTCCGCGTTGAGGCAGAGGGGGGGGATATGTACAGGACACCGGGGGTGGGTCCTGGACGGGTGCTATAAGGCACCACTGTTTGGACTATGGTCCATTTAAATAGAGGTAGAAGGTTCAGGGGGTCACCCAAAAGTGGGTGAAAAGTTCCAGGCAGGCGCTAATTCAGAGAGGACTGGCTCGCAGTCTTCTCTATCTTAATAAAGTAGTTTGGGGCCTGGAATTTTGGAGGCTCCAAAGTGTTATTTGGGTGGGATGGAGCCTCCACTCCTAAACCCTGGAAGCCAGCGCACAAGGGGTTAAAATCTCACAGACAACCACCCATTAAAGCAGAAAGTGATGCTGGAGGGAGTGAGTGAGTTGGGAGAGTGCACCTGTGAAGACAAGATGGAAGTCTGCTAGCTGCTCAGAGAGGACTTTTGAGTAGTTTGGAAGTGAAGCTGTGTCTGCAGAGAAGGTCTGGAGGACTTCTTACTAAAAACGTATGTGCCTTTCTTTTGGTTGTTTTTCTGAAGAAAGACTTTTTCCTAATTTATGCTGGAAACAAGCAGGACTTTTGTTGTGACGATTTGGATGCTGAAGAAAAGCTTTATTTTGTTTTGTTTGGTCACCAATAAAGACCCTTTGCTTTACTGACACGGTTTTACGCACTTGTCTCGCGGAGCTTAAAGACCCCCAAAGTTTACAACACTTACAGAAATAACTTTCTAAAAGTCACAAAGAATGAGCCGGCCGGCTTCCACGAACGCCCGTCCTCATGGACCGTAACGCCACGCGTCAGAACGTCTCCTTGCCCGACGTACGTTTCGTCAAATAATGACGTTGTCTCATTATTCTCATATGGTGTTTTTTATCGGTGGTGGTTCCATATCAATTTTGAGTTCACTGCATTTTTTGTTTCACTATTACTAATTCAAGTAAATTGAGGACTTTTGAAATCTCTAGACTCTCATTGCTTGGTCTTATTAATTTAATAGATTTTGATCAACACTTCACTATCGCAACTTATTTCTTTTTTCCTATGTATTTTTGGGTGTGTATATCACAATTTTTGTTGCAGCTCACATACATTGTTGTATATTTTTAGCGCGGTAATAATTCCTTGTTTATACTAAAAACCATTACTGATTGATTGCTAAATACTGTACGGTTACTAGGTTGTTTTCACTAGAAGATGAAATAAAGGGATTCATTGCACCAGGCAGTGGTATTGCATCCCTTTTATTATTTATTTATATATATATATATATATATATATATATATATATATATATTAAAAGGGAAGCAATACCAATCCCTGGTCCCTGTTGCAATGAATCTCTTTATTTCATCTTGCAGTGAAAACAACCTAGTAACCGCACAGTATTTAGAAATCAATCAGCAATGGTTTTTAGTGTCCACAGTCTCTTAACTACTTGCCGGCGGCAGGTCGGCTCCCCTGCGCGAGGTCACGTAGATCTATGTCACCTCGTGAAGCGGCCACTGATCCCGGCGCACGTGCCCGGGGGTGCGATCACCGCCGGGCACCCGCGATCGCTCGTTACAGAGCGAGAACCGGGAGCTATAACGCTATAACTTTTGCGCAAACCAATCAATAAACGCTTATTGCAAAAAAAAAATGTAACGAAAAGTATGTAGAAGATTGGTTTTCCATTTTATGGTGATCTCTGTGATTTTTGGTGCGTTTTCCGGCCAACGTGAAGCTGCAAGGCTCCTCAGCATGTACTACTTTTCACATAAAGGCCTCTTAGGAACTCCATCACCCTTGGTGAATGTCAGATGCATTATTGCAGACTTACTCGTGGTTCCCAGAGTCCCTCATGCAACTGAGCGAATGCAGAGATGCAAGTCCCTCCTACTTGTGAACTTTTGATGTGTACTGTATTTCTAAGGACATGATCCTCTGTGAGTAGGATGAATTCCCATGTCCCATGAATAGATGTTTTGCTGCCTACCTGCTGTACTTATATACATCCATATTTATTTTATACCAGTTATATAAATGTATGCGTTTTTTCTCTATGTACATCTTTTTGAATAGAACAAACAGCCTGTAAAAAAAAACTGAAGAAGGAATTGAATACCTACATCTCCAAAACATGTTGGGATCATCTGTGACCACACATTTACTGTAACCTCCAATTTTGAGGCTAGTGTATTCCAGCATTCAGTTGCTGTTCTATTTGATCGTGTTCAAATGCATTCTTTTTAGGTGTACCTACTTGTGCATTTTCAATATATATGCATATTCAATTAAATTCGGTTCGGGTGGGCGGGGCCTATCCGAACAGAGGGACAGGAGACAAGATGGCGGTGACCAGCCAAGACAGGCTGGTCTGGGGCCCAGTGCAGGAGGTCCCACGTGGTACCGCGGCAGTGGGCGGAGCTTTGGGGGTGAGATGCACGTTCCAGCGGCAGGGCCCCACGGCCTCCAGGACCCCTTCGCCTGGGGGGGCTATCAACGCCTGTGGTCCCAGACCCGGAAGGCAGGTCGGAGGGTGAACTGTCAGTCTTGGAGGAGGAGGAGCCTCGGGGAGACATGCCAGCGATTGAGACAGGAACGGCGGCTGTTGGGGGTGCTCCCGGTGAGCCCAGCAAGTCTGCTAACTTTTCTAATGCGTTTCTGTCTAATGTATTGTTTGATTTGTTGGGGGTGGGGAAGGGGGGTGCAACAAGGGCAATGGTCACTCCGCCGCAAACATCGGTGGTATATTCTGGCCTACAAGTTGCGGTGCGGCCCGCCAGTTCTGCGGGATTTGTTGGGGGGCCTGCAGGACTTAGTTGGGCATTTTGCGGGAGGGAGAGACAGCCCCCTCAGGTGGCTCCTTGGATGCAGCCTGGTAACGTGGTTGGTGGGGGGGGGTCAACTCTGGCCACGGGCACAGGTGCTTCAACATCTCCTGTGGTGGCTCCTGCTAGGCTCTCAGGAGCAGCAGTAGGTGGTGAGAAGGTGGGAGAGAAAAGGGGGTCAACGGAGGTTTGCCGGTAAGATGGATGTGGTAAGGATTGCGGACACGGCAAAATGTGAGGTGTATGTGTGCTTCGAGGGTCCGCTGGGGGGCATATTTGAAGCAGGAGGTCCAGGAGAAGAT
Organism: Rana temporaria; assembly: GCF_905171775.1. Lineage (NCBI taxonomy): Eukaryota > Metazoa > Chordata > Amphibia > Anura > Ranidae > Rana > Rana temporaria. Next base: position 98,487,167 of record NC_053500.1, read on the forward strand.
TTGCAAGGGTGAGTATGTGGAGATTTTCTTGATGTTGCCCTTGGAAAAATTTAACCTGGATAGGGTCAGGCCTGACGACTCCAAGGAGGAGGATGAGGAGAAGCGGAGGTACAGGTTGATTCCGCCGATGTTTGTTAATTGGCTGCAGGCGTTCACCATTATGGCAAGTGTCATCGGCGAGAAGAACATTGTTCGCCGTTGTTCTGCTATATGGATGCCATTGGGGAGGCCCATAGGGTGTATGGGGGATCTGAGTGGTTACGTTATGATGAGTTTTGACAATGCAGGGCGGTCCAGCTGGGATCATAAGGATATCCGCCTCTGGAATTGGTGTGCCCGTCGTGGCGGCTGGCAGGTGGGCTTCTTGAATGAGACGTGTGCGTGGAGGAGGACAGGGTATGTTTGCAGTTGTGCAGGTCAAAAACTGACCAAACGGGAAGAGGAGCGAGCGTGGTGCTGTTTGCACTGCCGGGCTCTAGGGTCTGCCCTGTGGGGGCAGTAAGGGTGTTTCTCAAGATTAGACCGGCTGGAGAGGGGTCGTTCCTAGTGCATGAGGATGGGCCGTATTTGTCTAAGTTCTAGATTGTTTTGGTATTCCGAAAATGCCTCAAGAAGGCAGGCTTGGATTGCACCTCACACTCCTTTTGCCGCATCGGGGTGGCTACTGAAGCTGAAGCGGGACCAAGTCCTGACGTGACGAAACGTAGGGAGGCGGCGTTCTGATGTCACCGCGCATTTTCTCTACCCGGATACGGGCTGTGTGTTCCTAAGCTGGCCGGCTTTTATATGCTCTGCATACTTGAACAATTGTAAGTGCAATTTCACTTATTTTTATTGAATAAATTAAGGTTTTACACTATGTGAGCCCCTTTTATTCTTACATACCCTCGGATGGCATATCGGGAGTCACTTACCCATACCAAGGATACGGGTTACCAGGTTATCATCATCTGGGTTTCATATCGGACACCATCGATCCATGTCTCTTACCAGGCTGTTTTTGATCTCTTATAATTTTGAGATCATCTCCATTCGGTAAGAGGCTTTATTTGACTGTGGTGGAGGTTCTTTTCTTTCAAGCACTTTCTCGTGTGGATTCGCTGTATACACTTGGGAGAGTGTTAATACAGAATTTGCCTTTCTGGCGGACTAATCAATTTATGATTTTTATCAATTTGAACATTCATGTGTTTTTATCACTCAATATTTAAGTTTCTACACTTACTTAGCGCGATCTCCTCTCTTTTTTGCATACTGTTTTGTGTGGTATAACACTTTTTTTTTTTTTTTTTCATATTTAAATCTTTTATTTTATTTTTCTTTTATGGTAAGGTTCACAGAAGGTTAACATAACTTATACAATGGATACATAATCATATAGTTCTTATCACTACACACTTATGATGGGCTAGCAAATAAACATGTGGGGATTCAGAAACTTAAGAAGGATAAACCAAAAGCAGTACCTCCCCGGTCCCCTTACTCTGTTCCCACGCCCGCCTGCCTTTTATCGATAACTTCTTTTCCCGTTTCGTAATACCACTGTATTGACCTCACACTTCTTCCTCCCCTCTGATCCCTTGTCCATTCCTATACCCCACCTAACCCCCCCTTAAACCTGAAATCAACATAGTCCTCAAAAAAAAAAAAAAAAAAAAACCCTGCCAACCCCCTCCCCTCCTCTCCCCTCCCTCCCCCACCCCGCCAGAGATGGGCGGATCCTCCCTTACTTCAACCCCTCGGCCTCACCCATTCCACTTCTACCCAAAAAGGATTCTTCTCTCCCCTATCTATTCCTCCAGTAATCTCTTCCCCTCTTCCGTACTCATAAACTGATTCCAACCTGTCCAAGTTTCTACATACTGTTCCCTTTTGTTCCGGGCTGAGAGGATCAGATCTTCTATGGCTCCAGTCTCTCTCACTCTATTGAGCCATCTCGCAATAGAGGGTGATCTACTGTCTCTCCATTGTAATGTTATTCCATTTCTGGCAGTATTTATCATGTGACATATCACCATCTTTTTGTACTCTCGCACTGGGATTTGTGAGCAATGGAGCAGAAAAAAAGCTGGATCCTCCGGAATCTGGTATTCCGTAAATTTTTGAACAATTCTCTGGACTTCCTTCCAGTAATCTCTTACTTTTGCACAGGACCAAAATATATGCAGCAAGGTTCCCTGCTCCACACCACATCTCCGACAATACTCTGAGTAGCCTTTAGAAAATTTATGTAGCCTTACTGGTGTATAATACCATTGGAACAATAGTTTATAGTTGGATTCCTGTATTCGCGTAGATATTGAGGAGTTTAGTGCTAAGTGAATTATGTGTTTACGTTGAGTCTGTGAGAAATTTCTCCCCAGGTCTCTTTCCCATTTCCCCAATCCCGGCAACTCAAAATCCTCCTGAGGGGAATTCAATAGTCTATAAATCTTTGAACTCACTCTTTGTATTGGTTCCTCCTCGTCGCAGTATTGTTCAAATTTTGTTAGTTGTCGCCGAAAATTAGATGGTTGTCCCAGGGATCTTAAAAAGTCACTTATTTGAAATGCTTGCCATAAGGATAACTCATAATTCCCTCCTCTCTTTGTTAGGGCCTCCATTGATGGCCACATACCAGTTTGCAGAAAATGTGATACCTGTACCTTACCCCTTTGTTTTAATTTATTAAAAACTGCTCCTACTGTACCCGGTATGAAGCCTGGGTTCCCTAATATAGGGAACAGGGGAGAATACTTCGATGAGAATTTTGGATTTTTACATAGTTTAGCTGCGATTGACAACGTTGGGCCAATTATAGGATGTTTCTTCATCTTACTTGGCAGTAACTTATAACACCAAGGGGCTCTACTTAGTGTTATTGGACAGGTCTGCTGTTCTACCTCAACCCACCTTTTATAGTGTCCGTTTCTGCACCAGTCTATCAATCTCGTCAAATGTGCCGCTTGGTAATATTTGGCAATATCCGGGACTGCCATCCCCCCAAAACACTTGGGTAACCTCATCACCTCTTTCTTAATTCTTGCCTTTTTCCCTGCCCAGATGAATTTCATCAGGAGGGCATTCATTTGCCGTAGGAAGGCCGATGGTATCGTTATCGGCAGTGTTTGAAACAAATACGTAATCTTTGGCAAGATGCTAATCTTGACTATATTATTTCTGCCGAACCATGAATGTAGTCCATGATGCCATTTCTCAAGTAGCATTCTTATTGAAGTAAGAAGAGGTGGAAAATTTATTTTAAAAACTTCTTTTATGTTTGCTGGAATCAGGGTACCCAAGTATTTTAGCGCAGTCTTCCACTTAAAACTAAAGTTTTGTTGTATAATCGACTGTTTCTGGGGTGTCATTGACACACTCATTGCTTCGTCCCTCCTACTTGTGAACTTTTGATGTGTACTGTATTTCTAAGGACATGATCCTCTGTGAGTAGGATGAATTCCCATGTCCCATGAATAGATGTTTTGCTGCCTACCTGCTGTACTTATATACATCCATATTTATTTTATACCAGTTATATAAATGTATGCGTTTTTTCTCTATGTACATCTTTTTGAATAGAACAAACAGCCTGTAAAAAAAAACTGAAGAAGGAATTGAATACCTACATCTCCAAAACATGTTGGGATCATCTGTGACCACACATTTACTGTAACCTCCAATTTTGAGGCTAGTGTATTCCAGCATTCAGTTGCTGTTCTATTTGATCGTGTTCAAATGCATTCTTTTTAGGTGTACCTACTTGTGCATTTTCAATATATATGCATATTCAATTAAATTCGGTTCGGGTGGGCGGGGCCTATCCGAACAGAGGGACAGGAGACAAGATGGCGGTGACCAGCCAAGACAGGCTGGTCTGGGGCCCAGTGCAGGAGGTCCCACGTGGTACCGCGGCAGTGGGCGGAGCTTTGGGGGTGAGATGCACGTTCCAGCGGCAGGGCCCCACGGCCTCCAGGACCCCTTCGCCTGGGGGGGCTATCAACGCCTGTGGTCCCAGACCCGGAAGGCAGGTCGGAGGGTGAACTGTCAGTCTTGGAGGAGGAGGAGCCTCGGGGAGACATGCCAGCGATTGAGACAGGAACGGCGGCTGTTGGGGGTGCTCCCGGTCAGCCCAGCAAGTCTGCTAACTTTTCTAATGCGTTTCTGTCTAATGTATTGTTTGATTTGTTGGGGGTGGGGAAGGGGGGTGCAACAAGGGCAATGGTCACTCCGCCGCAAACATCGGTGGTATATTCTGGCCTACAAGTTGCGGTGCGGCCCGCCAGTTCTGCGGGATTTGTTGGGGGGCCTGCAGGACTTAGTTGGGCATTTTGCGGGAGGGAGAGACAGCCCCCTCAGGTGGCTCCTTGGATGCAGCCTGGTAACGTGGTTGGTGGGGGGGGTCAACTCTGGCCACGGGCACAGGTGCTTCAACATCTCCTGTGGTGGCTCCTGCTAGGCTCTCAGGAGCAGTAGTAGGTGGTGAGAAGGTGGGAGAGAAAAGGGGGTCAACGGAGGTTTGCCGGTAAGATGGATGTGGTAAGGATTGCGGACACGGCAAAATGTGAGGTGTATGTGTGCTTCGAGGGTCCGCTGGGGGGCATATTTGAAGCAGGAGGTCCAGGAGAAGATTTGCAAGGGTGAGTATGTGGAGATTTTCTTGATGTTGCCCTTGGAAAAATTTAACCTGGATAGGGTCAGGCCTGACGACTCCAAGGAGGAGGATGAGGAGAAGCGGAGGTACAGGTTGATTCCGCTGATGTTTGTTAATTGGCTGCAGGCGTTCACCATTATGGCAAGTGTCATCGGCGAGAAGAACATTGTTCGCCGTTGTTCTGCTATATGGATGCCATTGGGGAGGCCCATAGGGTGTATGGGGGATCTGAGTGGTTACGTTATGATGAGTTTTGACAATGCAGGGCGGTCCAGCTGGGATCATAAGGATATCCGCCTCTGGAATTGGTGTGCCCGTCGTGGCGGCTGGCAGGTGGGCTTCTTGAATGAGACGTGTGCGTGGAGGAGGACAGGGTATGTTTGCAGTTGTGCAGGTCAAAAACTGACCAAACGGGAAGAGGAGCGAGCGTGGTGCTGTTTGCACTGCCGGGCTCTAGGGTCTGCCCTGTGGGGGCAGTAAGGGTGTTTCTCAAGATTAGACCGGCTGGAGAGGGGTCGTTCCTAGTGCATGAGGATGGGCCGTATTTGTCTAAGTTCTAGATTGTTTTGGTATTCCGAAAATGCCTCAAGAAGGCAGGCTTGGATTGCACCTCACACTCCTTTTGCCGCATCGGGGTGGCTACTGAAGCTGAAGCGGGACCAAGTCCTGACGTGACGAAACGTAGGGAGGCGGCGTTCTGATGTCACCGCGCATTTTCTCTACCCGGATACGGGCTGTGTGTTCCTAAGCTGGCCGGCTTTTATATGCTCTGCATACTTGAACAATTGTAAGTGCAATTTCACTTATTTTTATTGAATAAATTAAGGTTTTACACTATGTGAGCCCCTTTTATTCTTACATACCCTCGGATGGCATATCGGGAGTCACTTACCCATACCAAGGATACGGGTTACCAGGTTATCATCATCTGGGTTTCATATCGGACACCATCGATCCATGTCTCTTACCAGGCTGTTTTTGATCTCTTATAATTTTGAGATCATCTCCATTCGGTAAGAGGCTTTATTTGACTGTGGTGGAGGTTCTTTTCTTTCAAGCACTTTCTCGTGTGGATTCGCTGTATACACTTGGGAGAGTGTTAATACAGAATTTGCCTTTCTGGCGGACTAATCAATTTATGATTTTTATCAATTTGAACATTCATGTGTTTTTATCACTCAATATTTAAGTTTCTACACTTACTTAGCGCGATCTCCTCTCTTTTTTGCATACTGTTTTGTGTGGTATAACACTTTTTTTTTTTTTTTTTCATATTTAAATCTTTTATTTTATTTTTCTTTTATGGTAAGGTTCACAGAAGGTTAACATAACTTATACAATGGATACATAATCATATAGTTCTTATCACTACACACTTATGATGGGCTAGCAAATAAACATGTGGGGATTCAGAAACTTAAGAAGGATAAACCAAAAGCAGTACCTCCCCGGTCCCCTTACTCTGTTCCCACGCCCGCCTGCCTTTTATCGATAACTTCTTTTCCCGTTTCGTAATACCACTGTATTGACCTCACACTTCTTCCTCCCCTCTGATCCCTTGTCCATTCCTATACCCCACCTAACCCCCCCTTAAACCTGAAATCAACATAGTCCTCAAAAAAAAAAAAAAAAAAAACCCTGCCAACCCCCTCCCCTCCTCTCCCCTCCCTCCCCCACCCCGCCAGAGATGGGCGGATCCTCCCTTACTTCAACCCCTCGGCCTCACCCATTCCACTTTTACCCAAAAAGGATTCTTCTCTCCCCTATCTATTCCTCCAGTAATCTCTTCCCCTCTTCCGTACTCATAAACTGATTCCAACCTGTCCAAGTTTCTACATACTGTTCCCTTTTGTTCCGGGCTGAGAGGATCAGATCTTCTATGGCTCCAGTCTCTCTCACTCTATTGAGCCATCTCGCAATAGAGGGTGATCTACTGTCTCTCCATTGTAATGTTATTCCATTTCTGGCAGTATTTATCATGTGACATATCACCATCTTTTTGTACTCTCGCACTGGGATTTGTGAGCAATGGAGCAGAAAAAAAGCTGGATCCTCCGGAATCTGGTATTCCGTAAATTTTTGAACAATTCTCTGGACTTCCTTCCAGTAATCTCTTACTTTTGCACAGGACCAAAATATATGCAGCAAGGTTCCCTGCTCCACACCACATCTCCAACAATACTCTGAGTAGCCTTTAGAAAATTTATGTAGCCTTACTGGTGTATAATACCATTGGAACAATAGTTTATAGTTGGATTCCTGTATTCGCGTAGATATTGAGGAGTTTAGTGCTAAGTGAATTATGTGTTTACGTTGAGTCTGTGAGAAATTTCTCCCCAGGTCTCTTTCCCATTTCCCCAATCCCGGCAACTCAAAATCCTCCTGAGGGGAATTCAATAGTCTATAAATCTTTGAACTCACTCTTTGTATTGGTTCCTCCTCGTCGCAGTATTGTTCAAATTTTGTTAGTTGTCGCCGAAAATTAGATGGTTGTCCCAGGGATCTTAAAAAGTCACTTATTTGAAATGCTTGCCATAAGGATAACTCATAATTCCCTCCTCTCTTTGTTAGGGCCTCCATTGATGGCCACATACCAGTTTGCAGAAAATGTGATACCTGTACCTTACCCCTTTGTTTTAATTTATTAAAAACTGCTCCTACTGTACCCGGTATGAAGCCTGGGTTCCCTAATATAGGGAACAGGGGAGAATACTTCGATGAGAATTTTGGATTTTTACATAGTTTAGCTGCGATTGACAACGTTGGGCCAATTATAGGATGTTTCTTCATCTTACTTGGCAGTAACTTATAACACCAAGGGGCTCTACTTAGTGTTATTGGACAGGTCTGCTGTTCTACCTCAACCCACCTTTTATAGTGTCCGTTTCTGCACCAGTCTATCAATCTCGTCAAATGTGCCGCTTGGTAATATTTGGCAATATCCGGGACTGCCATCCCCCCAAAACACTTGGGTAACCTCATCACCTCTTTCTTAATTCTTGCCTTTTTCCCTGCCCAGATGAATTTCATCAGGAGGGCATTAATTTGCCGTAGGAAGGCCGATGGTATCGTTATCGGCAGTGTTTGAAACAAATACGTAATCTTTGGCAAGATGCTAATCTTGACTATATTATTTCTGCCGAACCATGAATGTAGTCCATGATGCCATTTCTCAAGTAGCATTCTTATTGAAGTAAGAAGAGGTGGAAAATTTATTTTAAAAACTTCTTTTATGTTTGCTGGAATCAGGGTACCCAAGTATTTTAGCGCAGTCTTCCACTTAAAACTAAAGTTTTGTTGTATAATCGACTGTTTCTGGGGTGTCATTGACACACTCATTGCTTCAGATTTTGCTTGGTTTATTTTTAGGTTGGAGAGCTCTCCGAATTTAGCGATTTCTTTGACGAGATTGGGAAGAGATACGTGTGGGTTTGATATAGTAAACAGCAAGTCATCTGCAAATGCGGTTATTTTATGCCTTCTCCCCCATATCTGTATACCCTGTATATCCGGATTTTGGCGTATTTTATTTAATAAGGGCTCCAAAGATAACACAAATAGTAGCGGTGACAGGGGACATCCCTGGCGCGTTCCGTTTGTGATTTGGAAAGTTTTAGAGAACATCCCGCTAACTCTCACTGAGGCACGTGGGTCTGTATAAACACTCCCTATCCACCTTAACATATTCTCCCCCAGGCCCACGTGTCTCAGTACTGAGAACAGGAAATTCCAACTCACTCTATCAAAAGCCTTCTCGGCATCGGTATTTAGGAACATGCAAGGGATGTCCCTGCCGGTGGCCCCCTGCACCAGATTAAGAACCCTTATTGTACCATCTCTTGCCTCCCGTGTAGGAACGAATCCGACTTGATCCATATCAACTAGCTTGGGTAACCATACTTGGATCCGTCTTGCTAGTAACTTCGTAAAGAGTTTTAAATCGGAGTTTAACAATGAAATCGGCCTATAGCTGCCGCACTCCGCCGGATCTTTCCCATCTTTGGGAATGACTATAATTTGAGCTAGTAATGCGTCCGGCGGAAACCCAGCCGTCTGGCCTACTGCATTGAGAAACTCTGCTAACTGCCCTCCCAGTAGTGTTACAAATTCTTTATAGTATCTTATCGTATAGCCATCCGGTCCCGGGGCTTTCCCTTCCTTCATAGTTTTTAACGTTGCCTCTATTTCTTCTATCGAGATGGGGGTGTCTAAACTGGCCTGAGCTATTGATGGTAACCTAGCTAAGTCCATTGCTGAAAGATATTCTTCTATTTTGGGTGGGGCTACTGGTAGCTGTGCCAAATTATATAGAGAGGAGTAGTATCTCCCAAACTCCTCCACTATCTCTTTTGGCGTACGTTTTAATTGTCCCTTCTTCCCCTTAATTTGCGGGACATACGTTTGTTGACTCTTCTCTTTCAATTTCCCAGCTAGTAGTTTACTACACTTATCTCCAAGTTCGTAATTTATTTTCCTTCCCCTTTGTATTATTGCTTTGGCCTTATAGCGTAGGATCTCTGTCATCTGCCTTCTCAGGTGGCTTAATTCTCTGCCTGTTTGAGGGGTATGTGTCTTTTTATGTTGTAGTTCTAATTCCTGAATCTGTTAGTAGATTTTTAACCTGCTGTTCTCGCTTCCTTTTTAGAATCGATCCATGTCTGATAAGGACCCCCCTGATCACCGCTTTGTGCGCTTCCCACACCATCCCTAGATTACTCCCGGGGGTAGCATTCATTTGGAAATATTCTGTGATTTCCCGAGCAACATCTTCTCTCACTTCCCTATTCTGCAAGAGGCTTTCATTTAGACGCCACCTTCTCTCCTGTGCAAGCCCAATGCCAGATAGTGAGATACGCAGGCTAACCGGGGCATGATCCGACCATGTAATACTGCCAATGGACGCCTCCTTCACAGAGGAGATCAGATAGTGAGGTATCATGAAGAGATCTATCCTGGAGTACACCTGGTGGGGATTGGAGAAAAAGGTGTAATCCCTCTCTTCCCCATGTAACATCCTCCATGCATCCACCAGCTGGATTTCGTACAGTCTACGTAGAACCTCCCGTCTGACCCCCTCTGTGATAGACGAAGTTCCCCTTGAGGTGTCTATCTTTGGATTCAGGGGGATATTAAAATCCCCCCCCAAAATCAGTTTGCCTTCTGAAAACTCCATCAACTCTTTGAGAGTCTTCCTCATAAAGGTATCTTGATGTACATTAGGCACATACACTGTAGCTAAAGTCACTTTTGTTTCTCCTATCTTCCCTTTTAAAAAAAGGTATCTCCCTTTTGGGTCTCGATAGCAATTTTCTAATGTCCAGAGGATCCTATTAGAAATCAAAATAGAGACCCCCTTGGATTTTTCTTCCTGGTTCCCTGCGTGGTAGGCCGAAGGGAAGAACCTATTTTGCAATAGTGGGAGCCCCCCCGTCCTAAAGTGAGTCTCCTGTATGTAGGCAATATCTGTCTCTGAATGTCACAGATCGTTCAGCAACATCCTGCGTTTTTCAGGGACATTAAGTCCCTTTGCGTTCAGGGAGGTTATTTTTAATCCCTCCATCTCCGACGTTGAGGGGAAGGGAGAAAAAGAGGAAACGAAGAAAGAAAAAAAAAACCCCCAATCCCCCTTACCCACTTTACTTTATCCCACCCTCACTATCTCCCGCCCTGCCCTCCCTCCTACTTCTAAATCCCCCAAGGGTAAGTTACCCACTTTTGACCTTCCCGCCCAATGGTTCGGTGGGCAGTCCCTAATCTAGGGGCTGGTCTAATTAGGTGGTGCAAAGAAAAAAAAAAAGAGAACAAACAAAAAAAAAATAAGACACCCCAGCCTGCTTCCCCCCCCCTCCCTCCTCCCTCCGACCATTATCATTACCCTACAGTTTTGTTACTTATTTCCCGTTTTCCTGCCTAGCAGAGTTATTCTTTCTTTACATGCCATTTTGTTTCTCTTTCAGTAGCCTCCATTTATTCCATTGTCCCCGAGTCCCCGAGTTTTATATTTGATTTTTCCCTGCCCCCACTCTCCTCCCCCCCCCCACCCTCCTCCCCCTCTCATAGACTATCAAAGGTCGCCATACAGGTTCTTGCCTTCTCTTAACCTTTAACCTTCTCAACCCGCATCTCCCTCCTCCTCGATATATTACCCCCCCCCTCCCCCCACCCCACCGGGGGATCAAGGGGGGAGGCCGGGAACAAAACAAAAAAAAAAAAAGGGCATCATGGAGGAAAACCCGGGGCAGCTCCTCCAGGGGGAGTTCCATTAGATCAGCTATTCCCCTCCTAACATCCCCACTCACTTCCTAAGGGCTCTCAAGTTGGGCTCCTTCTTCCCTATTATTAATTCCTCCTCTCTTCCCCATAGTCCCCCCCCCCGACCCTAATTTCTGTACATCATATATTCCTTGTGACTTTTTGTGACTTCGTGTTACTTCCCATAGTGCCACAGTCGGACCCCCTGCGGCCCACCCTGGGCCTACATGGTCCACTGTGATGTGTACCCTCTCTCCAAATTCTTCTGGGCATGATATCAAAACAAAAGCATAAGTCTAAAAAAAAAAACCCACCCAAAAAAAAAAACATATAACCATATTCTGAGGTACTCTGACGGTACCACTTCCTTATAGTGCATATATATAAAATGTCTACATCTATACAATCACCCACTATATTGGGGTTTATAATTATTCTACTTAAAAAAAAATACACGTGAAAAAAAAACTTAATATAAAAGTGGTTCAAAAAGTGTTAGATCCTGGGGCTCTCCACAGGCAGTCTGGGCCCATGGGGCCGGGATAGTCCCCCCCCCCCAAGGGGAGAGGGGCGGTGGGGCGGAAGGGAATCGCCTACTCCACAGGATCAAAAAACACATCATGGGGAAAAAAAAGCAAAAAGGGGTGAAAAAGAAAAGGAGGGGAACTGCCCCTTCTACCGGGGGTCTTCATCGCTAGAGGTCAATGACACTTGGCTTTTAATATGGTACAGTTTATGGCTTTATGGCTTCTCCATAGGCTGGAAAGAGGGAAAAAATAAATGAAAATATAACAAAACAGTCCTCGTGTTAGGAGGCCCCCTAATCTTCCTCCTTAAGGGGGTACCAATACATTCTCCCTTCTCCTCTCTGACCGTCTAGGCTCTATAGATTTTGCTGTACCCCTGGAGGGCCCATGTAAATGCTGCAGCCAATTTGGCACCTCCATTGTCTCCATCTCCATGAATTTAAACATCTCAGGGAGTTCCAGGGGCTGTTGTAAATGGAATGTCTGAGTATTCCTCCTTATTATGACCGCAATGGGGTACCCCCACCGGTATGTTCCTCCTGCCTGCTTGACTTTATCCAGCACTGAACGCAACATTGCTCTTCGTTAGAGGTTAGCGCGGGAAAGGTCTGGCAGTATCTGTATCCGGGACCCCTCATACACAATTTCTCCAGCTTCCCATGCCCTCCGACTTATAAGCTCTTTATATGAAAAGTGTTGAAAACAACAGATTATGTCTCTTGGTCTGTTTGGGTTTTCTGATAGGGGCCCCAAGGCTCTATGCAACCTCTCAAATTCAAGCGGGTGGGGGATGGGGGGGACTACCAATTGGAGGCATATTGCCTCAATGGTCTGCTGTAGAGCCTCTTTCCCAATTGTCTCAGGTACCCCCCTAAACCTCAAATTCTTGCGCCTACTGCGGTCCTCGATTTCTTCTATTTTAAGCTGTAGGGAGTCAACTTGCACTGCTTGTAACCTCTGTGTCTGTTCCAGGCTTGCAACCCGCTTCTCCAGCATACCCCCCGCAACCTCCACATGTGCCAACTTATCTGTTAGTTGCTGTACTTCCTCCTGTACAGTTTCCAGCTCTCTTCGATGCGACTCCTCCATCCTTAATACGAGGGCCTCCATCTCTGCCCTTGTAGGCAGTGCGAGTATGTCCGCACGTGTTGGGAGGGTTAGCAACAGTTCTTTCAAAGATCTGAGCTCTGGTTCCTGGTCGGTTGCTTTTTGGTCCATCTCGAGCTGCCGCTGCTCAGCCTCTTCCTGGTCTGTCCGCGTCCCCAGCGTCCCCCTCTGCAGCCCCCCTTCTTTTTCCTCACCCATAGCTACAGCTGGGGATAGCACCCTGTGTATCTCCGCAACGCTGCCTCCTGGAGCTGTCGGTGTGCGTGCGTCTGGGTCTGAATCAGCACGTGACACCGCGGATCGAATGCGGTTTGCAGCTGCTCTGGTCTGCGGGAAGTACTGCTGGATCTCGGCTTGAACACGGGCTTTGGAGGACTTCTCCACCTTCTTCATCCCCAGCAAGCCGTTCAGATCCCGCTCACCCCTTCAAAGCTGCCCGCAATGTGAGGCTATTTAGTCTAGGACCGTGGGTATCTTCTTGGCTTCATTAATTGTCGGGAGGGGGACGGAGGTTTGTGGAGCTCTGGAGCTAGTGTGCCTCTACTCCACCATCGTTAGACCACGCCCCTCCCGATTCCGGGTTTTCTGATCTCCATGTGTTCATTAGAGGCCGGTATAACACTTTTTTGATCGCTGCTTCTTCTATATTCAAACAAGCGCAATATTATTTTCCTTACTAAAAAATATATATATATTTATTATAGCAAAAAGTAAAAAATATTGTGTTTTGTTAAAAATTTACGCTATTTTTTTGTTTATAGTGCAAAAAATAAAAACCGCAGAGATGATCAAATACCACCAAAAGAAAGCTATATTTGTGGGGGAAAAAAGGAGGTCAATTTTGTTTGGGAGCCACTTTCCACGACCGCGCAATTGTCAGTTAAAGCGACGCAGTGCCGAAAGCTGATATTTCGCCTGGGCAGGAAGGGAGTATATGTGCCCAGTAAGCAAGTGGTTAATTACCACCTTAATCAGCCACAGAACCTGTGTAATTCATATGTGTTCGGTTTTAAAGGGATGAGGTGGCAACCCTAATGATACCTCCCAACTTATTGTATCAAATAAAGTGTATCCCTAATCTGGCAAAACTCCCTGCAATCTTGACCACATTCAGCCAAGACTGCATCCACTCTGCTAAATCCCCAAATTTCTTTGCGGGAATGGAAGATATGTATGCCATAAAATCTACCAGTTCTTAAAGTGGAGTTCCACCCATTTTTTTATGTTTGTCTGTGCTGCATGCCCTAATCTCATAGTGTTCAGAATGGACAATTTTTATTTGTTTTGTTTCTTGTAAATACCTTTTATTTTGTAGTCCTTCATTACTTCCTCCTCATTAGCCTAGGCTATTAAGTCATAAGGCTATTCGCAAGGGTTTCTGGGATAGGCATCATGTATCCCAGTAGTCCTTGCAAATAGCCTATTTGCATAGAGAAGGGGCGGCAACTTCCTCTGACACTCCCGTTGCTATGGAAACCTGACTGAAACCTATTACATCGCTTGTGCAGCACTGAGCATGTGCGAGATCTGCAAGGCTGAAATCCAGGAAGTCATACAGTCTGGCTTCATGATGCCCACACTTAAGTTGGCCACGGTCTATTTATAGATTATAAACTAACTAAATGCTCTAACAACCTAACAAAACGAACCTTAGTTTACAGACTAACTTTACTAGACTACATTAAGCTTGTGTATTACAGGGGTATTTATATTTAAAAAGTGAAATTGTGGGTGGAACTCCCCTTTAAGTGCAGGCGAAGAAATTTGAATTCTATTGCGGTGTCCTCCTTTCGTTAAATTACATGTGGATGTTATACCTTTATGTGTTCTGGCAGGCGAACCCTGTTGGAAATATGATGATACATACCTCCCGACTTTCTAAAATAGAAATGAGGGACGCCTATTAGCAAAAAAATTTAGGCAAAGGAAACATCTCCTGCAAAACACCCTAAAAGGAGAATTGTACAAACAAATTATTGGTTTAGCACTGGGAAACACTTTTTTATAAGTAGTGCATTTTATTTACAACTATATAGGTAAGACCAAAATGAGGGACAAATGAGGAGGAAAGAAGGACAGCGTGACATTGTTCCAAATGAGGGACAGTCCCTCGAAATCAAGGAAAGCTGAGACCTTTGGATGATAGAGAATATAAAGGTACATGGAGCTGTCCTCAGTAGCAGATCTTATTTATGTTTCAGAGCTCTTGCATGCTGCGTCTAGGTAAATATAAAATGTGCAACCCAGGGTTCTTTGTTCTATTTTCTCAGCTGTGGTCACAGTTTTCCCACCAGAATGAGGAACGGGAAATGGTAAGAGATCTGTCTGCAGTGAGATAGTGAGAAACTGCAGGTGACACACCAGTACATGCTGGTTTATTTATAGTTTCTATACTATCAGTGTGTTGTGGCAAATATTTAAAGGTTTATTTTTTACTATCACTTCTTTTGCTGCAGTATGAAGAATAAACATTTACTAAAGACTTTATAGCAGAAAGATTAAAGTGGAACCTTAAAGTGACCATGTCAGGGGAACAAAGTTACAAAGTCTCCAATCTTAGATTAAATCAGCTTAAAGGGTCACTAAAGGAAAAAAAATGTTTTTCTTTAAAATAACAAACATGTTATACTTGCCTCCACTGTGCAGTTCGTTTTGCACAGAGTGGCCCCGATCCACTTCTTCTGGGGTCCCTCGGCGGCTGTCTCTGGTCCTCCCCGCAAGAACTCATCACATTCATGCGAGAGAGCTCGCATGGTGATGAGTCCTTGCGGGCGCACTCCAGTGATACAGCGAGCGGCCATAGCCGCTCACTGTATCACTCGGCCCCTGCCCCTCGGCGCGCCACGTCACTGGATGTGATTGACAGCAGGGCCAGCCAATGGCTGCGCTGCTCTTAATCCATCCGCTCTAGCCAATCAGCGGCCAGGCTGAGCGGCGAAGAGGATCTCGGGACGGAGTGCGGGACTTTCCAGGGGTCAGGTAAGTAAAACGGGGGCTCGGGGGGGGGGGGGGGGAGGCATCATCAGATGTTTTTCACCTTAATGCATAGATTGCATTAAGGTGAAAAAAAAATTTCCTTTACAACTCCTTTAAGCCCAGGTTCACACTGAGCTGCGGGAATGAAGTCGTGCGAGTTCAGCTGAATTTGCACGATTTAACTCGTGAATGTTAGTCCAGATTTCAGCAGCGATTTCACAGACATCTGTGCGGGTTTCTGGGTCAATGTACAGGTGAAACTTGAAAAATTAGAATATCATGCAAAAGTTCATTTATTTCACTAATGCAACTTAAAAGGTGAAACAAATATATGAGATAGACTCATTACATGCAAAGCAAGATAGTTCAAGCCATGATTTGTCATATTTGTAATGATTATGGCTTACAGCTCATGAAAACCCCAAATCCACAATCTCAGAAAATGTGAATATTGTGAAAAGGTGCAATATTCTAGGCTTAAAGTGTCCCACTCTAATCAGCTAATTAAGCCATAATACCTGCAAAGGCTTCCTGAGCCTAAATGGTCTCTGTCTGGTTCAGTAGAAATCACAATCATGGGAAAGATTGCTGTTCTAACAGTTGTGCAGAAAACCATCATTGACACCCTCCATAGGGAGGGAAAGCTTCAAAAGGTAATTGCAAAAAAAGTTGATGTTCCCAAAGTGCTGTATCAAAGCACATTAATAGAAAGTTATGTGGAAGGGAAAAGTGTGCAAGAAAAAGGTGCGCAAGTAGCAGAGATGACCGCAGCCTGGAGCGGATTGTCAGGAAAAGGCCATTCAAAAGTGTTGGGGACTTTCACAAGGAGTGGACTGAGGCTGGAGTCAGTGCATCAAGAGCCACCACACATAGACGGATCCTGGACATGGGCTTCAAATGTCGTATTCCTCTTGTCAAGCCACTCCTGAACAACAAACAACGTCAGAAGCGTCTTACCTGGGCTAAAGAAAAACAGACCTGGTCTGTTGCTCAGTAGTCCAAAGTCCTCTTTTCTGATGAGAAAATGTTGTATCTCATTTGGAAACCAAGGACCCAGAGTATGGAGCAGTGGCGGCTGGTGAAGTTTTAGGATGGGGGTGCAAGAAACTGCCCCTCCATGTTTGCCCCCCCCCCACTTCTCATAAGCCACACCCCATATAGAATCCACCCACTCCGTCCCCTGTATTCCACTTGCTTCCACTCATAGTGTCAGGAGTATACAGCTCAGCATCACAGGACAGAGTATATAGCCCCAGCATCACAAATAATAGTATATAACGCAGCCTTACAGATCGGCGCGAACAAACTAAAAAATGACAATGTTAGTAATAAAGGACTCTAAATGGGCATGAGATGACCAGAGACTGCGGACATACTGCACGAGATTACCAGAGACTGCGGACATACTGCACGAGATTACCAGAGACTGCGGACATACTGCACGAGATTACCAGAGACTGCGGACATACTGCACGAGATTACCAGAGACTGCGGACATACTGCACAAGATTACCAGATACTGCGGACATACTGCACAAGATTACCAGATACTTCGGACATACTGTATTAGATTACCAGATACTGCGGACATACTGCATTAGATTACCAGAGACTGCAGACATACTGCCCAAGATTACCAGATGCTGTGCACATACTGCATTAGATTACCAGATACTGCGGACATACTGCATTAGATTACCAGAGACTTCGAACATACTGCATTAGATTACCAGAGACTGCGGACATACTGCACAAGATTACCAGAGACTGCGGACATACTGCATTCGATTACCAGAGACTGCGGACATACTGCACAAGATTACCAGATACTGTGGACATACTGCACAAGATTACCAGATACTGTGGACATACTGCATTAGATTACCAGATACTGCGGACATAAGGCATGTGCATTTCGTTTCGTTCCGAATTGAAATTCGGACAAATTTTTCATTCGTATGCATACAAATTCCCGAATTGTAATATTAACGAATTAACAGAATCCGAACGAACGTTTTCGAATCGAAAACCCGCGGACGAAATTCGACAACAAATTCTATTCGACTCGAATTCGAAAACAAATTATATTCGAATCGAATTCGAAAACAATTCGATTTGAAAACAAATTCGAATGAAAATTGAAAGCAAATTTTAATCAAATTCTAAAAAAATATAAATCGATTTCTAAAAAAGAATACAATAAAATAGAATATAAAATAATAAAACAATAGAATGAAAATCAAAGAATAGTAAAGAACAGAATGGAATTAATTAGAATTTAATCAAATACAATACAATATGACCTGGCTTCTTCTATCTATATATCTTCCATATATATATATATATATATATATAAAAATAAATATTTTATTCTAATATTTTTCTATTTGAGTTCATTCTATTTGAATTTCGAATTTCAGCAGATGGATCTATATATAAATGTAATTATTTATATATATATATATATATATATATATATATATATATATATATATATATATATATATATATATATATATAGATAGAGATATATATATCTCTAGATATATATATATAGATATATATATAGATATATATATATAGATATATATAGATATATATATAGATATAGATATATAACCATTTTCCAAAATTCGAATTCCATCTAGAATTAAATCGAATTTGAATAGAAAATATTCGAAAATAATAGAAAACAATATCATAAAAAAACAATAGAACAAATCAGAAAATATTATATATATATATATATATATATATATATATATATATATATATATATATATATATATATATTGTTTTTCTATTTGATTCTTTCCAATATTTTCTATTCTATTCTAATCTTTTCGATTCAAATTTGAATTCATTCTATCCGAAATTCGAATATTGGGAAAAAAAAAAAATATATATATATATATAATCGAAGAATTCATAATTTTATGAATTGCTGAATTGCATGAACAATGTCGTACATGTGATAAATGTGCTTCAAATTAGATTCTAAACGAATTCGAAACAAATTCGAATTGATTCCAAACGAATTCGAAAAAAAAACGTCCTATTCAGAATTGTCCAACTCCAATCAGTACTTTCATTTCTTCCAATCAGCTACTTCTATTTCTCATTGTGGGTGGGGCTATGATCTAAAGCTAATCCTACTAGCAGGGTTTACCACAGATAGAGAGAGTGTCTTGTGGTTTGGTGAGGTGTACCTTTCTATTTGTCTTGAATAGACTCTCTGGGGCTGATTTACCAAGCCTTTACTCCATGACTCATGGAGTAAAAGCAGGAGTAGCAGCCGTTTTGCCATTTACTAAAGAAATACGCTGCTAGTGCAGTGTATTTCCCTAGTTACTAATGTGCTCCGTGCGCCCAGGAGAGGGTGCATTGTGCACCAGTACAGACCTGGCGCACGGCACATTGAACTGTAAATTGCGGGGGTTTGGGCGGGAGTTTATTAGGGGGGGGGAGGTGGGGGGATGCAGGGGAAGTGAAGTGACATGTGTTTTGAAGTGTTTGGCGGGCCGAATTGAAAGGGAAAGTGTTTTTTGAAAACAGATCCCCGTACGCTTGCACAGTGCGCCTGAACCTCGGGAGGTTCATTTGCATACTGGGCATGCGCAGAGAGAAATTTCGGAGCTTCCCGTGCGCCTTGTCAGTACGCCGTGAAAATCTTGGTAAATACCAAGCGGCGTACCCGTGAATGCGCTGCGTGACGCGGCGCACGGGAATCTCCGAGCTGTTTTCAGCCATGAAGGGGAACTCCGCGCCAAATTTCAAACTTGAAATCGGCGAGGGTCCCCCTCCAGGGCTACATTAGGCTCTTAGGCTTGGTCCGGAACGTGAGGGGTTAAACCCGCGCCGATTCGGCGCGGGGGTCCCCCCCAGATCCAAACCAAGCCCTCATCCCAAGCATGCAGTCTGGCCCGGACAGGAATGGGGGCGGGGACGAGCGAGCGCCCCCCCCCCTCCTGAGCCGTACCAGACCGCATGCCCTCAACATGGGGGAGTGTGTGCTGTGGGGGAGGGGGGCACTGCCCCCCCACCCCACAGCACTCTTGCCCCCATGTCGATAGGGACAAGAGCCTCTTCTCGACAACCCTTGCCATTGGTTGTCGGGGTATGCGGGCGGGGCTAATCGGAATCTGCGAGCTCCCTTTAATAAGGGGGCCCCCAGATGCCGGCCCCCCACCCTATGTGAATGAGTATGGGGTACATCGTACCTCTACCCATTCACATGGGGGAAATGTAAAGTAAAATTAAACACCACACAGAATAAAATATTTTATTAATCAGCTCCGGAGCCCCCCCTTTCTTCTTTAGCTCTCTTACAAGGGGGGGTTTCTTCTCTCCCGATCTTCCGCCGGGACCCTGGGCTTCGGTGATTTCTGCCGGGGGAGGGCGCCATCCCTCGGTCCTCTCCGGAGCCTTCCGCCGGATGCCCCCACCCCATTTAAGCTCTTTTTCATTAGGGAGGGGCATCCGGACTTCGGGGTCTTCTGCCGGGGGATGGCGCCTATCCCCCGGGCTTTCCGGTGCCTTCCGCCAGGGTTCCGGTCTTCCTGGTCTTCTGCCGGGGGTGCGCCAACTCCCCGGTCTTGTCTCTGCTCCCTCTTCTGCCTGGCTCCCCCGCGGAGCCAGGGCTTTCTTCCGTCTTCTTTCTTCTCTCTTCCTTCTTCTGCCTGTCTCCTCCGGGAGCCCAGGGCTTGTCTCCGCTGTCTTCTTCCTTCTCTTCCATTGGATGTTGACACGACGAGGTTCCGCGCTGACATGCCGTGTCAGCGGCGGGCATGGACTTATATAGGGTAATGCCACCATGTGACCTCAACCCATGTGACATCACATTCCCTGGGCATGATGGGAATGTGATGTCACATGGGTTGAGGTCACATGGTGGCATTGCCCTATATAAGTCCATGCCCACTGCTCAGACGGCATTCCAGCGCCGGACCTCGTTGTGTCAACATCGAATGGAAGAGAAGGGAGAAGACAGCGGAGACAAGCCCTGTGCTCCGCGGAGGAGACAGGCAGAAGCGGAAGGCATCGCAGAAGCCCGCGGGTGTCGCCCCCCGGCGGAAGACACCGTACAAGCCCGGGTCCTTCCCCCAAAGGCAGGAGCCTCACTGGTGAAGGGGGTCCCGGTGAATTACGTCACTGAAGACGGGGGTGGGGTGCCAGTGCACCCCCCCCCGCAGAAACCATCGTGGAAGCCCGGGACCCTCCCCCAAAGGCAGGAGCCTCACTGGTGAAGGGGGTCCCGGTGAATTACGTAGCTGAAGACGGGGGTGGGGTGCCAGTGCACCCCCCCCCGCAGAAACCGTCGTGGAAGCCCGGGACCCTCCCCCAAAGGCAGGAGCCTCACTGGTGAAGGGGGTCCCGGTGAAAGACGGCGAAGCCCGGGGCCTAATGGGGTGGTGGTGGGGGGCCCCGGCAGAAGACCCCCGGCAGACTAATAAATTAATTTATTCATGTGTGGTGTTTTATTTCTTTACATTTTTTTCCCCAGGTGAATGGGTAGGGGTACGATGTACCCCCATACTCCTTCACATAGGGTGAGGGGCCGGAATCTGGGGGCCACCTTATTAAAGGGGCCTCTCAGATTCTGATAAGCCCCCCGCCCGCATACCCCGACAACCAACGGCCAGGGTTGTCGGGAAGAGGCTCTTGTCCCTATCGACATGGGGACAAGAGTGCTTTGGGGTGGGGGGGCAGTGCCCCCCTCCCCCACAGCACACACTCCCCCATGTTGAGGGCATGTGGTCTGGTATGGCTCAGGAGGGAGGGGGGCGCTCGCTCGTCCCCACCCCCATTCCTGTCTGACCAGACTGCGTGCCTGGGATAAGGGCTTGGTTTGGATCTTGGGGGGGACCCCACGCTGTTTTTTTTTGCGCGGGTTTAACCCCTTATGTTCCAGACCAAGCCTAAGAGCCTGGTATGCACCTGGAGGGAACCCACCTTATTTTTTTTGGGGGGGTCTGGAGTTCCCCTTCATGAACAGCGATCTGTCATTTACACATGTCAGTCCCACCCCCCCCCTACAGTTAAAACACACCCAGGGAACATATTTAACCCCTCCCTCGCACCTAGTGTTAACCCCTTCCCTGCCAGTGGCATTTTTAGAGTAAGCAATGCATTTTTACAGCACTGATCGCTAGAAAAATGCCAATGGTTCCAAAAAAGTGTCCGATGTGTCCGCCATAATGTCGCAGTACCGATAAAAATCGCTGATCGCCGCAATAACTAGTTAAAACAAAAAAAAAAAAAATTTTGTAGACGCTATAACTTTTGCCAAAACCAAACACTAAACGCTATTTGCGATTTTTTGGAACCAAAAAGATGTAGAATACGTATCGGCCTAAACTGAGGGTTTTTTTCTTTTTTAGAATATATATTTTTGGGGATATTTATTATAGCAAAAAGTATTTTTTTTTTACATATGTGGGCGGGACTTACGCAAGTCCCGCCCACATATATAAACATCGTTCAAACCACACATGTGAGGTATTGACGCGTGCGTTAGAGCGAGAGCAATACTTTTACCACTAGACCTTCTTTGTAACTATAAACTGGTAACCTGGAAAAAAAAGAAAAAGGTCGCCTATGGGGATATTCACGGAATTAATTTTGGCCCCATTGCAGGAGTGTTTACAATAGTAAAGCGTGACATGTAAGGTATCTATTTACTCGGTCTAACATCATCTTTCACATTATCCCCAAAAATTGGGCTAACTTTTGTGTTTTGTTAATTTTTAACCACTTGAGCCCTGGACCATATTGCTGGTCAATGACTAGGCCAGGCTGGAAAGCATGAGATCAGGGGAAAAAAAAAAAACTCATGCCATTGCAGCTTGGTTCCTACATGTGTGATGAACTGAGCATGCTCAAACACTTAGAAAAAATCCTTTCTTTTTAAAAGGTGAAAATCTCTTGGATGGTCATAGAGCGTGGGTTGGGTTAATTAACCAGGTGTAAGCTCACCCACACTAGAGACTGCAATTTGTTCATGTGATTTCAATTGCTTCATTACTAGCACATGTTATAAAAACCGTGCATCGATCAGTCCTCAGCTGCCCTCGTAGGGGCAGGCAGAAATGCTGTTGTGGAACACAAATGTGGTTTGTTGCATGGGTTTTTATTTTGCCAATGGTTTTTGTTTATTTTTAAATGATGTTCACTTTGATGTATTTGTCTCTGCTGCCTTATTTTATGAAAAAATTGTGAAGATGTTGCGACTTTAAATCTGTTTATTTTGAGTTTTGAAATGTATTTTTGTTTGTGTGTGTGTGTTTGTTTTTTTTCTTTCCTTGTTTTGTTGACCAATAAAAATTACTTTAAAATTTTGAAGTTTGTTTTTTGTTACTTTTTCATGCAACATATTTTGACAGCTGCAGCTGAACTAGGTTAGGGCCTAACAAATTAGGTGTGATTTTTGTCTAAGCTTCTTTCCTGGTGTGTAATCATGAAATGTTTGCCATGTTTATTCCCCATGACTTTAAAGACAAAAACTGGTAAGTATTTTCTTTTAACTGTAGTGGTCCTCAGCCCTCAAGTACCCCCGACAGGACATGTTTTGTGGATTTCTCTTAAGAATTGCTGTCCAGACTGTCTTTTAAAGCACATGTGCAAGATGAAGGAAAACCTGCAAACATGGCCTGGGGGGGGGGGGGTTGCTATTGGTGGACAGGCTTGAAGTGCTGATTTACAGCACTGTGCTTAAATCTAGCGCAAGGCAATCCTATTCTAATTGTGGGTGTTTGAGGGAAGCCAAGTGAGTGTTAGAACCCCTGCTTGTGTTTTTTTTTTTTGGTGTTGAGCTTTGTGTCCCTTTTCTTAAAATTGGCTTCACTTCCTGTCACACAGCTGAACAGGAAGTGAGGTTAAAACCCTACCAGTGTCTTTTCTTGGGGACACAGGTCAATCTAACTAGTGTCCCCATTAAGCAAATTGCACTCCAGCACTGCTGTGTACACCCCAAATCATGGGTCTTTAAACTACGGCCCTCCAGTTGTTCAGGAACTACAATTCCCATCATGCCTAGTCATGTCTGTGAATGTCAGTGCATTACAAGGCATCATGGGATGTGTAGTTCTACAACAGCTGGAGGGCCGTAGTTTGAGGATCCCTGCCCCAAATGATTATTTAGTTTGGGGTTTAGCAAAGGCAAAGCCACTCTGCAGTACAAGCATAGTTGCTGAAAATCAGAGAGGAAGCACTGATGGTTTTAACATCCAATCCTGTAGAAGCAAAGTTGTTTTGTTTTCTTCCTTGCTTTGCACTTGTAGTGCAAAGTGGATTTGCCTTTAGTAAATGGACCCCAGAGTCCAAGATCCCTAATAATTTGGGGTGTACACAGCAAAATACTAGAGTGCAATTTACATAATGGGAAACTATTTAGATTGATCTCTGTGTCCCCAAGAAAAGATATTAGTAAGGTTTTACCCTCACTTCCTGTTTGGCTATGTGACAGGAAGTGAATGAATTTGAATTAGAAAGGGTGAAGACACCTCACAAATGTTCTCACTATCAGGGGTGCAGACATCCCCAAAAAATAAGCAGATAATACTTATTTGCAAATTAATAATTTTTTAGTTAACATTGGGTGGCGTGCTCTAACACACACATTCATACATATTAGCCACGCTGTATCCTGGCCTATTGGCATGGTTATATTTTCTTAGGCCTCTCAATAAAACTCTATGAAATTTGTGCTTAAACTAGAACCAGGGGCGGACTGACAACTCATGGGGCCCCCGGGCAATAGAAGAGTATGGGGCCCCTCTGGCTTACAGATGGCCACCACGCCAGGAGGTAGTGCAGAGGCGGGCAGCTAAAATCTTGGGATATTCACATTAAAAGCATGTCATTTTCGGACATATCGGGGACAGATCTAAAAAAAACACAGATTTTTACATACTGTCCCTGGTTTTACTGAGCCTGGCAACCCGGATGGGGCCCCCTAGTGGCATGGGGCCCTCGGGCAGTGCCCGAGTGACTCAATGGTCAGTCCGCCCCTGACTAGAACTATAATCAACACTTTTTATTTTCTTTAATTTTGGATAGAGTGAGGGAGGGTTATAGGCCCTGTCAGTTTATTTTGTATTATCTGTGTCCAATTGGGGAGATTTGCCTTCACTTCCTGCCAAACAGGAAGTGAGAGAAAAACTATGCAAATTAACCACTTCCCGCCCAGCCTATGGCCGATTTACGTCCGGGAAGTGGTTACACAATCCTGACAGGACGTCCTGCAGGATTTCATGCCGCGCGCGCCTGTGGGGGCACGCAGCGCGCCGATCGGTGATGCGGGGTGTCAGTCTGACACCCTGCATCTCCGATCTCGGTAAAGAGTCTCTCACGGAGACGGAGACTCTTTACCACGTGATCAGCCGTGTCCAATCACGGCTGATCACGATGTAAACAGGAAGAGCCATCGATGGCTCTTCCTCACTCGCGTCTGACAGACGCGAGTATAGGAGAGCCGATCGGCGGCTCTCCTGACAGGGGGCGTTCGCGCTGATTGTTTATCAGCGCAGCCCCCCCTCGGATCACCACACTGGACCACCAGGGATGCCCACCCTGGACCACCAGGGTGGGCAAAAAAACAAAAAAAATATGGAAAACAAAAAGCATAAAAAAAAAGAAAAAAGATGCCAATCAGTGCCCACAAATGGGCACTGACTGGCAACCTGGGAAAATCAGTGCCACCCCACAGTGTCCATCAGTGCCACCCCACAGTGTCCATCAGTGCCACCCCACAGTGCCCATCCATGCACAGTGCCCACCTATCAGTGCCCACCTGTGCCACCCATAAGTATCCATCAGTGCCACCCATAAGTGCCGCCCATGAGTGCCCATCTGTGCCGCCCATGAGTGCCCATGAGTGCCCATCAGTGCCGCATACCAGCGCCGCCAATCAATGCCACCTCATCTGTGCCCGTCAGTACTACCTCATCGATGTCCATCAGTGCCATCTCATCGGTGCCCATCAGTGCCGCCATATCAGTGCCCGTAATTGAAAGAGAAAAACTTATTTACAAAAAAATTAACAGACAAAAAAAAAAAAGTTTTTTTTTTCAAAATTTGCTGTCTTTTTTTAGTTGTTGCGCAAAAAAAAAATCGCAGAGGTGATCAAATAACAACAAAAGAAAGCTCTATTTGTGGGGGAAAAAGGACGCCAATTTTGTTTGGGTACAGTGTTGTATGACCGCGCAATTGCCATTCAAAGTGCGACAGTGCTGAAAGCTGAAAATTGGCTTGGGCGGGAAGGTGCGTAAGTGCCTGGTATGGAAGTGGTTAAGGGAATCCAGTGCCCCCCCAGAACTAGTGTGTGGGTCCCCTGAAAATTACTGGGCGGGTCATACAAAAACAGGGTGTGACCTTGACAGGAAGGGGTGGGTCATTTTTCTATTAGGAGGTGCAGATATGTAGTCAGGCCTAGGGCAGAACAAAACCTAAATATACTACTGCATATTAGGGCTTATTTAGACCGGATCCGATTTACAGCGTGTTTTTATATTGTGGGAGGAAACCCACGCAGGCACAGGGAGAACATGCAAACTCCATGCAGATGGTGTCACGGGCTGGATTCGAACCAGCGACCGCAAATACCGTTGGAAATCAAATAAAAAATGACCGCCACTTTATTCCCTAGGGTGTCTGCTAAAAAATTAGATATAATGTTTGGGGGTCCTGATTAATTTCCCAGGAACAAAATATAATTTTTACATGAAGGAGAGAAGTGCCAGAATAGGCGCGGTATGGAAGTGGTTAAAGTGAAATAATAAAAGTGAAATATTCCTTTAAATTTCAGACAGGGGGGGAGGGGGGGTACACGCATGTTTCCCGTGCTTAGAACTGTCCCTGTACAAGATGTCATTTCTGAAGTGAAACAAAAAAAAGGAAGTTTAAAGTACTCATGGCTATAAAGAATACAGTCATTGCTCATTAAAAATAATAAAAAAAAAAAAAAAAAATGGGGGTCCCTCCAAATTAAATTACCAGGCCCTTCAGGTCTGGAATGGATATTAAGGGGAACCCCGCCGTAAAAAACCCCCAAAAAAATGGCGTGGAGTCCCCCTAAAAATCCACACCAGACCCTTATCCGAGCACGTTGACCTGGCCGGCCGCAGAAAAGAGGTGGGGACAGAGTGCGACCCCCCCCCCTCTCCTGAACCGCACCAGGCCACATGCCCTCAACATGGGGAGGATGTCCCCATGTTGATGGGGACAAGGGCCTCATCCCCACAACCCTTGCCCGGTGGTTGTGGGGGTCTGCGGGCGGGGGGCTTATCAGAATCTGGAAGACCCCTTTAACAAAGGGGACCCCCAGATCCTGGCCCCCCCCCTATGTGAAATGGTAATGGGGTACATTGTACCTCTACCATTTCACCCCAAAAAAAATGTCAAAAGTGTTAAAAATGACAGTAGCCGGTTTTTGACAAATCTTTTAATAAAATCTTCTTTTCTTCTTTCCTTCGGGTTTCTTCCGCTGCTTCTTTCTTGGGTCTTCTCGTCCACATCTTGCCCGACGTGTTCTTCTATCTTCTCCGTCCGTCCTTCAGCCTTCTGGTCCCGCATCTTGCCCGGTGTCTTCTCCTGTCTTCTTCTCCGTCCGTCCGCCAGCCTCCTCGTCCGCATCTTGTGTCTTCTCCGGACCCAGCGTTTGAATTTGATTTGGCCGCCGTGTTCCCGCTCCTGGGACCCGCCCCCCTCTGACGCCACAAGTAAACTCCTTAGAAGGTCATGTGCGTCAGAGGGGGGCGGGGTCACAGAGCGTCACACAGCGGGGGAATTCAATTTCAATCGCGCCGCCCGGAGAAGAAGATGCCGCCGCTTCCAATTGAAGTTCCCGCCGTGTCACACTCATGTGACCCCGCCCCCCTCTGATGCACATGACCTTCTAAGGAGTTTACTTGTGGCGTCAGAGGGGGGCGGGTCCCAGGAGCGGGAACACGGCGGCCAAATCAAATTCAAACGCTGGGTCCGGAGAAGACACAAGATGCGGACGAGGAGGCTGGCGGACCGAGAAGAAGACCGGAGAAGACACAAGATGCGGACGAGGAGGCTGGCGGACAGACGGAGAAGAAAACAGGAGAAGACACCGGGCAAGATGCGGGACCAGAAGGCTGAAGGACGGACGGAGAAGATAGAAGAACACGTCGGGCAAGATGTGGACGAGAAGACCCAAGAAAGAAGCAGCGGAAGAAACCCGAAGGAAAGAAGAAAAGAAGATTTTATTAAAAGATTTGTCAAAAACCGGCTACTGACATTTTTAACACTTTTGACATTTTTTTTGGGGTGAAATGGTAGAGGTACAATGTACCCCATTACCATTTCACATAGGGGGGGGGCCAGGATCTGGGGGTCCCCTTTGTTAAAGGGGTCTTCCAGATTCTGATAAGCCCCCCGCCCGCAGACCCCCACAACCACCGGGCAAGGGTTGTGGGGATGAGGCCCTTGTCCCCATCAACATGGGGACATCCTCCCCATGTTGAGGGCATGTGGCCTGGTGCGGTTCAGGAGAGGGGGGGGGGCCGCACTCTGTCCCCCCCTCTTTTCTGCGGCCGGCCAGGTCAACGTGCTCGGATAAGGGTCTGGTGTGGATTTTTAGGGGGACTCCACGCCATTTTTTTTTTCAATTTGGGGTGGAGTTCCCCTTAAAATCCACACCAGACCTGAAGGGCCTGGAATGGATATTTGCCGGGAACCGCGCGTCTTTTTTTTTTTGTTTTTTACGGCGGGGTTCCCCTTAATATCCATTCCAGACCTGAAGGGCCTGGTAATTTAATTTGGGGGAACCCCTACACATTTTTTTTTTTTGTTTTATGAATGAATCCCTTTAGAATTATCAGAGCCGACAATTCATTATAGCCGCGTGTGAATTTTTAAATGACTTTTTTCCTTCTGAATGTCACTTTGTGCAGGGGCAGTTCTAAGTGCGGGAAAAATGCGCTATTTCACATGCTGACATTACACCCCCCCTAGGTACGAAATTTAAAGGAATATTTCACTTTTATTGTTTCACTTTAAGAATTATTAATTTCACTGCTCCCGAAAAAACGGCCGTTTTAAAAAATAAAAAAATCATTGATACATGTTCCCTGGGACAGGACTGAGGTCCCCAAACACTTTTTAGGACAAAACTTGCAGATTAGCCTTTAAAATGAACACGTTTGATTTCTCCCATAGACTTATATAGGGAGTTTGGCGCAGCTTTACATATTACTTTCAATGCGCCGGCTGCTACGCTGGTTCATGCGCCCAATTAAGCCTCCACCCGGAGTACTAATTAACGCATGAACCAGCGCAGCGCACAGAGCATAGTAAATCAGGCCCATTGTCTTAAAGCGGAGTTCCGGCCACAATTTAAAAAAAAAAACTTTTTAAATATGAATACCCCTGTAATACACAAGCTTAATGTATTCTACTACAGTTAGTCTGTAAACTAAGGTCCGTTTTGTTAGGTTGTTAAAGCATTTAGACACTTTATAAAACAGAAATTGACTGGGGCCATCTTAAGTGTGGGCATCATGAAGCCAGACTGTATGACTTCCTGGATTTCAGCCTCGCACATGCTCAGTGCTGTAGAAGCAGTGTAATGGTTTCAGATCAGGTTTCAATAGCAACGGGAGTGTCAGAGGAAGTTACCGCCCCTTACCTATGCAAACCTCTCCTCCCCTCCTCCTTCCAGGAACCAGTAAATATATGAAATAATTTGTTCCTGTGCAGATATATCTACATAACAAGATGATATGTATCTCTTGTTATATATGTGGTGTGTATACATATACCAGACATGTGCACTGTCAATAAATTCATTTTGTTTAGTTCCGTTTCGCATTATTAGCCGTTATTTCGTATTTTGTGCCCGAAACTCACTTCGGATTCGTACACTCATAATGGGCACAGCAGGAGTACATCCACAGGAAGTCAGCACAGAACAGGGATGGTGGGAGCCCTTCATGAGGGATTCCCACCATCCCTGCACTGAGTTCCCAGGTCTGTACACCCGCTGTGCCCCATTATGAGGGATTCCCTCCATCCCTGTACTGAGTTCCCGGGTCTGTACACCCGCTGTGCCCATTATGAGGGGTTCCCACCATCCCTGTGCTGAGTTCCTGGGTCTGTACAACCGCTGTGCCCATTATGAGGGGTTTCCACCATCCCTGCACTGAGTTCCTGGGTCTGTACACCAGCTGTGCCCATTTTGAGGGGTTCCCACCATCCCTGTGCCGAGTTCCCGGGTCTGTACACCCGCTGTGCCCATTATGAGGGGTTCCCACCATCCCTGTGCCGAGTTCCTGGGTCTGTACACCCGCTGTGCCCATTATGAGGGGTTCCCACCATCCCTGCACTGAGTTCCTGGGTCTGTACACCCGCTGTGCCCCATTATGAGAGGTTCCCACACTCGCTGTTAGGAATGACGTGCACGCGCACGTGAGGAGACGGCGCGCTCGCAGGTGGGGGGAGTGAACAGCTGGGAGACGGCCGGGGATGAGGACGGACCGCGCCAAGTGAAGGAGGAGACGACAGCTTCCAGCCGTATGCCGCACGCCGCACGCCGCATACCGCACACTGCTTACCGGAGGCTATCTCCTGGACAACATTGCGGCGTAGCGGTGGAATAGACCGTGGCACGGACCGGCCCGGCTTGTGCCGTCCCATGATACCGATCCGCTCTGGAGTACACAGCAGCTAGAGGGAAGGAGATGGACGGGAGAAGAGGGGAGCGGACCATGCGGCGGGAGGTTTGAAACAGGACGGAGCACTTGGAGGACGGTAAAGTACAACAACCCTCACCCATCGCCACGGGGGATAAGGTTGGCTGTTGATTTTTTGCTTTTCCCCAAAAGTATCTAGAGGAAGTAAGATATGTGGAGGTAAGGTAAAAGCAACCCCCAAAAATGATGTTGATGCTGTAAAAGTGGCTGTCAAAGGTCTGACTTCATTCAGAGACATAGCTCTATCTACCTATATTGAGAGTAAGGACATGTAAAGATATTGCTAAGGTGCTCTCAGGAGGTGGTAAAACTAACCATAAGCACTAGCTGATAAATCTTTTTGCTTGATTCTGAATGTACTAGAGCAAACGGGACCGTTCTACTCAATAGATTTGGAGCACGGTGAGATATAGTGCGGCAGGGGGGAGCGACGCAGCGGCTCAAGGGAGGGGAAAGGCTTTTCGGTGTCGTCCCCTCTCTTGCACAAGAGGAAAAGTGAAGGACCCCTAAGGGAAGAGGGTCAAGCGTCTGCATGGTCAAATGAGGTAAAATACAGCGTGGGACTGGGCTTTGCGTAGCTGCTATTTTGTTTACCAGGAGAAGTAATGTCTGTACAAAATGTTCCCTGTACTAAAGGATAAACTGTAATTAATAACTTCCCATTTTACCCTAAGAGACTGTCTTGGCTAAGGGATATTGCAAAAACTGGTGGAAAGGGGACTACATATCTTTATTGGAAGGGATACCCCCCATTGTATACAGAGGCATTTTATAAGGTACAGATAAGGGGACCCAAAGAAGCCGGACACCTACAGTAGGTGAACCCGATTTTGTGTCAATCTCGCTCTCTTTCTCAGCGAGATTGAGCACCTACGAGCCCCATCGCGGGAGCCAGCGCCGAGCTGGCTTGCCGCGATGG